>NW_006920416.1:1634525-1687689 GCF_000344685.1 Gloeophyllum trabeum ATCC 11539 | reverse complement strand
GGGAGATGGCCGAATAATCATGTGACTTTCTCCTCTGCGCTGGTTTGGCTCGCTCAAGCTCTCTGTGTAAGTAACCCAAATACAATATATGGTTAGGAATGTACTACTGGGCCTGCGCCGTAGGATGGGGATTAAAGTAATGATGACAGGCACTAAACGTCTGTTCTGTTACTATGTTACCACCATGTAATGAGCTTATTGCCAGTGAATAGGAGACGTTGCAAAACTTTGAAGTTCGAGCCGCTCGAGGGAGCAGACGCTCGGCTCCCTTCGGCCATCTCCCGCATCACTTCTTGAGCTATTCCTGGCGCGAACGAAAGCGCGAACGATTGCTCGAGCGAACGGCCGAATTGTAGAATTGAGCATGCCTATTGGTGATTTAGGCTGCGTTCGGATGCATGGTCGCGTCGCGGCCAACGACGCCAAAACAGTCTTTCAGCCAATCGCCTCTCACTAAAAGCACTGCCACGCGGCCGAGCTGGCTGTGGCGCCTTGAGAGCGCCGCGACGCGGCCGTGCAACCGAACGGAGCCTTAAGCGGGTTTTGCTGAGGATGTACCAGTCACGTGCGTGTGACGCGTCGCGACTCGTGCTTTCAACTTCAAGTTCCAGGTGTTCCTTGATTCCTTACTACCTCCATCGCGGTCTCTATACCCAGCCTGAAGATATTGCGAACTTCATTTTATTGAGCAACTTCGATGACGGAACCTTCAGCCGCCGAATTTGAAGCACCACTCGGTGTTCTGACCGAACCCACTGGCAGCGATTTCATCGGCAGCGTCACAAGAAAGCACTCATGCTTGCCGCCACAAGCCTGTTACTTCCAGTGTTGTGAACCAGACGATGCACAATAATAAAGTGTCACGGAACCGGTGCATGTAGTGTAAGTATAGAACAGCTCGGTCTTCTCTCCGCACCCAGCGATTTCATCGGCACAGTCACAGGAAGGCGCTGCTATGCTACACACCTTGTAGGCTAGCGTACGCCCACATATTATGCCCCTTTGACATTGTCATGATTATGTTCAGAGAAGTTCGAGGAGCGAGTTCGTGTTCCTTCTGGGCTACGACCTGGATATAAATACTAGGTGATGAGATGGTTCGAGCATCGGAGCGTTACGCTCTCTACAGGTGCTACCGTACAGAAGCCTCACTTTCCTATCCCCGAAATGTTTTCTCCTACTCCTTCACTCTTGGCTTGTGTGGTTTTCCTTGTAGCCTATGTCTACAAGAGATGGAGTCGATCTTCACTCTCACATATACCAGGACCCAAGTCGCAATCCTTCGTCTTAGGTTTGTTTGGATCTGTAGCCCAATATACCATCTATCTTACTTCCTGCCGATTTATAGGCCACTTGACGGATGTCTTTCAAGGCGGAGCTGCAAAGGCCGACTTCAAATGGAAGGATAGCTTTGGATCAGTCGTTCGGTACAAAGGGATTTTGGGGGTACGCCATCCACATCATGCCCTCTCTTTCTTACCTTTATGCGCGTATGGATAGGAGGACCATCTCATGATCAGTGACCCGAAGGCGCTGCAATACATCCTGCACACGTCTGCGTATAGCTTCCTCAAAGAGACTGGTGGGAAACGCGCGATCTCCCACATCATCAATGGCCATAGCCTGAACTCCGTTGACGGTCTGCATTTTCCCGTTCAGTTTGTCCTTCGATGAATACTCATCGCCTTCTCGAGCAGGAGATGTACATAAGCGTCATCGCAAGGTCATGTTACCTGCATTCGGCGGACCCGAGGCCAAAGCCCTCTTTCCGGTTTTCAGAAAACATGCTCAGGAGGCGAGTGGTTCTCACCTCGAGCCTGGTGCATATGCTGAGGCTTTGGATATTTCAGCTGGTGTCCAGATGGACGGATACGATATCGGCTGAGGTCACCGAACATAACGGGGATACAGCACCCATAGTGTTCAACATCCCCTCTTGGATGAGCAGGGCGACTCTGGACGCCATCGGGGAAGGTCAGGCCAAGACGTTGATTGCGCTATTCTTGCCTAGCCTCATTCAACGCATCCTTCATAGCTGCTTTTGACTACCAATTCGATTCGTTGCGCAACGGCGATAGCGAACTTGGCAAGGCTTACGAAGTGGTCAAGTTAGTAGTCCCGTCCTTATTTCCTGGTACAGGCTGATTTCTACTCTCGTGTAGTATCACGCTCTTCGGCATCCAGAGTACCTTCCGTGTGTTATACGACGCGCTGATGGATCGCCTCCCGGCGAGAATTGTGGAGAAGTTCTTCACCGTCTGGCCTTCGCGCAGGTGAGCTCTAGCCTTTAAGATACACAGCGGTGTCTTATGGTGAATCGTGGGTCAGGTTCAGGATGATGGTTAATACAGCGGAGGTCTCCACCCGTGTCGCCAAGCAGCTAGTCACCGACAAGAGGGAGGCGATAGGCTTGGGACGGAACAGCAAGGACGTTATGAGTTTGCTCGGCAAGTACTGATCGAGCCTCTAATGTCCGTACTTATCTGACTGCCGTGAAGTGAAAGGGAATCTCTCTACGAACCCCAAAGCCCGGCTCTCTGATGAGGAGCTGTACGCTGAGATGCGGTACGTGTTACTCACTTCTCTTCCCCCCCTGGTGTCCATGGCGCAAACGCTCATAAAATCAAGGATCATCCTTTTTGCGGGGCACGAGACGACATCTACTACACTCACTTGGACTCTATGGGAAATCGCTAAGCACCCGGACGTCCAAGACAAGCTTCGCAAGGAAATCCAGGACACCGAAGCCAAAGTACGTGCACACTCCGGCGGTACACAGATGGAGCTGTCTCTCGCGGATATCGAGGGCATGTCGTACCTCCAGGCCGTTCTCAAGGCGAGTTTTGGTTTGGTTGAATATACCGAGTGCTTGCTGACCTGGCGTGGTGACGGGCTGTTAGGAAGGTCTGAGGCTCCATCCAGCCTTTCCTCGCATTGTGCGGATGGTGAAAGACGACCAGGTCGTCCCGCTGTCCACGCCTATCCGATCCACGACTGGGGAAATTCTCGAGAAGATAGTCATCCCCGCTGGAACAAAAATAATGCTCTCCATTGCTGCGTACAACAGGTGCTGCTTGACATCCGCAAGCCCGAGATCCTGGATACTGACAAAGTGAGCAGGGATAAAGATATGTGGGGCCCCGATGCCGATGCATTCAATCCCGAGAGGTGGCTCTCGGGGACAGAGCGCAGGAAGGACCAAACTGCCGTCGGCGTAGTTGGGAATGTGTATGTACCTCCTCCTTTCCGTTCGTCACGGATCTCACTCTCGTGGCAGCATGACGTTCTCCAGTGGCACGCGTTCCTGCATCGGATGGCGCTTCGCGTGAGTTCTCTACTGGGGAATGGAGTGGCCTTACAAATATTTGAATTTAGGATGACGGAGATGCAAGCATTCCTCGTCGAGCTGGTCAGCAAGTTTGAGTTCTCCCCCGCTGTGGATGAGAGGCGGATTAGGAGGGAGGGGCCCGCGTTGATGTTCCCTGTGGTGGATGGGGAGGTCGGCGACGGGGTGAAGCTCCCTCTTCGTGTTTCCCTAGTCCGGGAGGCATAGCGAGGGGACTTGCTGCACATCATACAATTGTTTTCAAAGAAATCGACTGCTGCGAAGCCGTTTTAGAGACAATGTACACGACACCCTCCACACACAATATATGTGCCCTATATATGCATAGGAGTCGATCCGAAGTCAACCCGGGCGCAGGGCGTCAGTACTGTTCGCGCAGGATAGGAGTACTAGGCACGTGCGCTTGACGCGTCCGAAGTTTGCTTAGTGCTGAGTTCCAACTTCCCACTGCCCCTTTACCGCGAGCGACTCGAGATGCGGAACTTGGGCGCCAGCTCAATATTGCGGCTACCCGCAGAACTGGCAGATGTCCGGTTCGTGGGTGCAACGTGGGTGGCTTTGTCCCGTCTATTCAGTATGTGTAGAAGATGGAATGTCGTGCCGCCTCCACTCGAAAGGAGGTATGTCAGATGCAACCCGATTAACTACGTATATAGTTAATCATATACTCCGTGATAATATTCACGTACTCCGCGTTTATAGTCTATCATAAAGCATTGCGAGTCCGGCGTATATATGGACTTAGTCACTAGGGGGAGGACTAGGACGCTAGCCATGAGTCAGGGAAGTTATGCGAAGGTAAGTTCCCGCTTTTCTTCAGCCTGGTGCGGTGTAGAGCCCCCTAGCTGACTCAAATCCAACGGCTGTACTGTGGCCAGATGAGGGGAGCACGGACAACATGCACGCAGGTGGCCACGCGCCCATCGGTTCTGCTGAGGCGGTGATAGACCTCGATGATGCCCTGGCTAAGGGTGTCCGTTGGAGACGCGACGGGGAGCCCAGCGGCAATGTACTCATAGCAAGGTACTCATATGGGGATACGACCTGATGATACAGTATGGAATCAGAAATGTCTCGGATGATTAGACCGAGTGATCGCTTCAGATATCGGTAAGTGCCTGCCGCTTGACTCGTATATTCTGATACCTCGCGCAAAATATTTCAGATGATATCATACTCGTACATAGTGGAACAGCGTGCCAGCCACCAAATAGGAAGAGGGCAGGGCGAGGTTAAGGTTCGGTCCACCCCGTCCACGGCAAGTCCGATAAGTCCGTGCCGCCGGCGATGGGCCGCGACCCAGATCCAATACCCGATCGCATTGACGAGAGGCTTGACTTTATCCGCGAGCACTCGCCCTCGCTGTCATGGCCGACCTCGTCCTATTAGCTCTGTTGAGAAAGATGCCTTTTATTCGAACAAATTTATCCGGTGGAAAGCGAGCATGAAGCAGGCAAGCAAAAGAAAATCACCTGGACGAGATAGGCAACCGGTCTGAAAGGGATAAGCAGGAACGCGCGGGGTATCAGGATTCTGTTCCCAGCTCGCAATCGCGTCGCAGTCCAGTCTCTCATAGCGCAGGCAGAACTCGAAGATGTGCCGCACTTTCCGCGCGGATGACTTCATCAGCGTCAGCCGCCTTTAGCCTGTCGATTTAAGACAAGCCTAGCCCCGAGTCCAGGTCCGCCATCCACGCCCGTTTCCCTTTCCGTCTGTCCGTCCAATCCTAGTCTGGTACTAACTCCTCGACTCCCGTGCTGGTCACAGATCACAGCCGCCTCAGCCTTTGTGTTTTTCTTTACTGCCACCCTCGACCTCGACATGGCCGACCCCGCCGCCCGCCGCGTCTCGCTGCCCGCCGATGCTTACTCCCGCGCGGCGCACTGCGAGTGCGACCCGGATGCCACAGCCCGCCGGTCGCTGGACGCGTCCGCGCCGCGCCGTGACGCAGCAGCTCGCCCACGCGGAATCCTGAGGCCCTACCGCGCTTCTATAGACGCCGCGTCCCGCCCAGGCTCGCCTTTAGGCTCTTCCCAGCCACCACCACCTGCCTCACCCCCCTCGCCCTCGTCAGCAGCGAAACGCTTCTCGTTCCCCGCGTCCGCGCCCACCCACCGCCCCCGGTACGCGAGCGTCAACATCCCCTTGGCTGCGTCTGCGTTCGCGCACGATATCGACGGCGACAGGCTTGCCAGGGCGTGTGGCCAGGCCCCGCTGTTTCACTACCCGCGCTACGACCAGCCGCCGGGCAGAGACAGCATGTATTTCTCACCCGCTTCCCCCTCCTCGTCTGCTATGACGAGGAAATCAGGATCAGACTCATCGGTATTGGGTGAGCGGGAGCGCAGAGACAGCGCACCGCCTCCCCCGCCGCTGCCTGTGCCAAATGTACGCAAGGCGTACCGCCAGCTGGATCTAGCGCTGCGGGCGATGGGCGTGAACGTCAAAGAAATACTCGCCCTACCCGAGGTTTTAGCTATCCACGAGGAAGACGAAGAAGAGCAGGCAGATGCCAGCACCAGCAGTAGTAGGCGTGAGTGTTTTGGTCGATTGTCTGGTGGATAGTTAATCTGGGATCATGCTGACGACATGGTGGGTGACACGCAGGCGTGTTCGGCGTTGCGATCAGGAAGAGCATGGCGTATGCGTCCACAACGGCGGTCATAGCCGGGTACACGCAACGCCTCCCCGTCGTCGCGCACGCGTGCGTCGAGCAGCTATACAAAACAGGTACTTCTCTTCGCTCCCCCTCCTCCCTACCGACCACCTTACCACCACCTCCCCAGGCATCTACCAGCCGCACCTCTTCCGCGCGCTGCCCTCGCGCGCGCGTCACATGGCGCTCATCTCGCTGTACGACACGCCGCCCTCCTTCGGCGCCGCCCACTCCCTCCGCGCCGAGCGCACCGAGGACGTCTGCGCGCTGCTCCTCACGTACCTCTGCTCGCTGCCTGCGCCGGTGCTCCCGCGCGAGGTCGGCGCGGGGCTCTGGGCGTGGTGCGTCGCGCCCTGCGATAGTGACGGTGACAGTAAGCGGGGCGAGGACGAGGAGAAGAGGGTGACGGTCGCGCAGCTGCTGTTAAGACTGCTGCCGAGGGAGAATCTGAGTCTCCTGACGTACCTCCTCTCGTTCTTCACGCAGATCCCGCTCTCGCCGGAGAACGGGATGCTCCCGGGGGACGTGGCAAGGATGTTTGGCTGGCGCGTGCTCGGCGGGGGGCTGCTCGCGCCCAAGGGCGATTTGCGGGCGCTGAATGCAAAGGAGCGGGAGCGGGAACGGGAGCGGGAGGAGAAGAGACGGGGCGAGGAGATGCTCGGGTGGGTGATGGAGCGCTGGGGGGCGATTTATGAGGGGTTGTTTGGCGAGAGTGGGAGTGGGTTGGATAGGGGGAACTCGAAGAGTGAGAGACAGAGGGCGGGGGAGCGGGATGGAGGGCGCCCGGGGCTGGAGAGGCGAAGCTCGCAGCGGGAGAGGGCAGAGCGGAGAGACGGGCGCGCGCCGTACGTGTCGCCGCGGGCGGGGCACCGCCGGCTTGCGTCGGAGAATCTGAGCCTCGCGCCGGATGAGGGGTCGTCGGCCTCGTCGATTTCTTCGCCTGCGTCCGAGTTTGGGGACGGGAGGGTTGGTCTGGGTGTGGGGCTGGTGGGAGATAGCGTGCCGCCTGGTGAGTGGATGTTTGTCTTGCGTTGTCTGATCTCTTCTGCATGTTGTCGGTGGAGAGATGCTCATGGGGCTGGATGGAATGTAGATTTCGTCCTTAACGGGGCGTTTGAACCAAAGAAGGGGAGTCTCGTGCGAGGGGACTCTGCGAGCGTGTACTCTGTCATGAGTAAGGCCTTCCCTTATCTTATCCGGGCGTGGTGATGGTGTTGACTCGCGATGCTTAGCAGGTTTTGGCGAGTATGACGTGCCCGACAGCGCGGTCAGCTTCGACCGGTTGGTTTTCCCCGGGAAGAGCGAGCACGACTTGGACAGAGAGAACCGAACAACAACCCAGCCTCCTCCCCGACTTCTGGACGTCGACGTTACAGCGCCGGACACGGACGGGCTGGACTGGTGCGATCTGCTCGTGCCGCGCGAAGGGAGGGGAGAGGAGGAGCGCGAGCTGAGGAAGGAGCTCGAATGCGTAAGAGGGGAGAGAGACCAGCAGCGGCGGATCCTGCAGGAGATCAGGAAGCTCGTCGAGACGAGCTAGGTTCGGCGGCTTAAGTTCAAGTGGGATTTGGACTAACGTGCTTGCGCTTTGGTTTGGTTGGGTGTTAAGGATAATGTATTCGGTAATGGTATCGTGCTTGTAGTGTACCTGTATCTTATTCGCTGTAGTAGTTGGAGTGCCCTGGGTTTGTCCATGTAGTATAGTTTTCAGGCATGCGGAACATTAGAAGCAATCGCATTGCGCATTGTAGCACTTCCGATGCTTGATCTCGCAGCATCTCGCTGCCATTGTCAGTTACCCTTGTCATACCATCGATCGGAACCGCCGTTCAGATATTCAACTGCCAGGGCAGGCCATGTCCTGCCCTGGCATCGAGTTACAGTATGTCAGACCCATTAGAAGCGATAAGTATACAGTGGATAAAATGTACATTGTACTGATACTACTCTGATTGATAGTCTTGGTCTTCCGGATTCAAGACAGCCCTGGGTATCTATCTAATCTCTAGGCGCGATGCTGACCTGCAGGGGTAACTGCGCGCCCTTATCCGTCTGCCCCTCCACCATCGGAGCCATCACTAGGCAGGGCTCGCGCCGGAGCCGCATCGCGTCCTTGGTCAGCCCGAAGTGGAACTGGTCGACCAGATCGAAGAGGAAGGTTTGTAATTCCAGAAGGCTGTAGGGTCCAGAGATTCAGTGAATGCACACATGAGAAGGTGGACAAGGAAGGCAGGGGACGTACGCTATCCGCCAGCCCATGCAGGAGCGGAAACCGCCGGAGAAGGTCATCCTGCGCGCAGGCGGTTAGTCGTGTGTCCTTTGTTGGTTATCACGGGAACTGACAAGTTCGCGTACATGCCCACCCCGGGGCTGCCCTTCATCTGCAGCCCTCCTGACTCTTCGAGCCAGCGCTCCGGCCTGAAGACGTGCGCGTCTGGGCCCCATACGTCTTTGTTCCTGCGATAATAACAATTCAACGAACGTCAGCATGATCAGAGTTACAGTTTCATGAAACGCTACTGCGGACCTGTGGTACCCCGCTATCGACACGATTATCTTCGTCCCCGCGGGGATGACCACTTCTGATATCTGCCTTCCCTCCGACGTGACGATGGGCTTCGAGAGGGGTATTACGTCGTCGGTTCGCGGCTGCCGGTTGATGTGGTACCCGACTGGATGCAGCCGCATCACTTCCTGCATCGGTACGCGAGCGTTAATTAAATGTCCGTGATCCGGCCCGACGCTAGCAAACCCAAGCGAGGTCACGCACCTTGAGGACGCCGTTTAGGTACGGCAGGCTCTCGACTACGCGCACCCAGGCGTCGGCGTCGGTGTCGTCGATGTCTGCGGCGCCCCGCGCGATGGCGGCGCGGATCTCGTCGCGCAGGCGCGTCTGGCACTCTTGGTGCTTCGCGAGTTCGTACAGCGCGAAGCTGAGCGTTGCCGCTGTCGTGTCGTGCCCTGCAAACATCACCGTGCTATTTATTTGAATAGATTCGGGCATCGTCGACGTAAGTAAATCAGAGACGGATGTACAGGCAAAATCAGAATCTTCGCACCTGATTTGAGCGAGCATCTCTTCCCGGGAGAGCTTGCTCCCCTCGGTATGCGACGCATTCGCGTTGACTGTACCACGCCACCACGGTAAGTAAATTCCGCAGAAGCCGTCGTCGTGTCCGCAGGTGGACAGTGGATGGACGTACTGAGCAAGCTCAAGAGATCCCCGCCCTTCGCCTTCCCCATGCCCCCGCGCGTCGTGTCGAGCCCGTGCACGCCCTTCTCCTCCGTGACGAGGCTCTCCGCGACGTGCTCGACGACGCGCTTCACGCCGCGCAGGCGGTCCAGCCCGCGGTTGGGTATGTGGTCGAAGAGGAAGCGGACGGCGGCGGGCGGGAGGAGGTGCATGCACCCCTGCGCGAGCACGCCGAGCGTCGTCGGGAGCGCGAACGCCTCCAGTCTGATTCGCGCTGGCGGTGAGCGCGCGAGATCAGATCAAACGGGGGAGGGGCGACTAACGTCATGTTCTCGTACGCCTTTCCCAGCTCGCTGTCCAGATCGTCCAGGGCGCCTATGTCGTAGCCGAACGCCGCTGCACACAGAAACGGGGTGCGACGCAAAGCGCGAACAGCCGGGGGACGGGACAAAGTTAGCATACGTGCATAGTTAGAATTCGGATCGGGGGTAGTACAAAGATAGCGCCGGGCGGACTAACCTTCGCCGATAATATCGAGCGACGCGCGATTGATCCATTGAGGCAGGTTGATCACGCGGGAGCTGGGGGGCTGATGGCAGGTATCGTCTGCGTCGCCGGAGATCATGTCGCTCCATTTGGACGTGAGCTGCGAGAGGGTGAGCGTCGTGGGCTGAGAGAACTGGCGAGAGGTGCCGGCTTACTCTCCCGATGGTCGCCTTGAAGAGGGGTATCAGGCTCTTTGCCTGCGCGACCCCGAACGCGGGGGTCATGACTTTCCTGTGGCGTCTGTGCGTGTCCGCTGTTATTGGGGATTTCTTTGAGTTAGCAGTAGCGGCGTCTATGGCTTGGAGTAACCTCACCGTCTGCCCAGGCTATGCCCGGCCCAAGGAGTGTGCGCAGGACCTCGCGGTCCTGAGGGGGTTGTGTATAGTTTGTTTGGTTTGTCTGGAAAATGTGCTGGATCGCCTTTGGGTCAGAGACCATCAGACGGTCCTCCTGTAGAACACGGTTTTAAGTAGACCACGCTCTTATGGTCCTTCAGTACTTACTCCAAATGGTGCCTTGAAGCGAAGGAGCGCGCCATAGCGGTCCTGCCATTCGAAATCGACTTCGCCTACCTGCCCGCGGCGGATTTGACGATAATTGCCTGGGATAAGCGTGAGAACTGTGGGCGCGGTGGCTGAGGATCAGGAGCCTGACCAAAAAGAAAGGATTCTGATGTGGGACCCCTGATGTATGCAAGAGAAGAACGAGCGCGACGTCTGCTGGCGTAGTAGAGGGCGGCGAGTGCGGCGCAGAGGGCGGGGCCGACGAGGACGAAGGGGAGGATAGCCATGGCGACGATAAGAGCCAAGAATAGGAATAAGGGAAAGTGGTGAGAAGGGATACACACCGGACGCGGGGGACAAGGTTTTTAAACGGTGGGTGGGTGGGCGATTAGGCCGAATGTGGCTTGATATGGTTCGGGTGACATCGTGACTGGCCCATGTCCACTGCGCTGTCCCCGAACGCCTTGAAATAGGCCGCTCGCACAGAACTCCAGATATACGCCATCAAACCCAGGCTATAACAGACGGGCTTCCCGGGATAGACTGGGCCCAGTGCGACTGGCACGCAGCGGGATCCGTGGCGGAGATGGAATCCACAGAGCTGTCTGCCCTCCGACTCGCAGCCCCTCCGTCCGTGATTCAAGGGTTGCGTCCGAGAACCCAGCCTGTGATGGCGAGCAGGATGCACGCACGCGCTCGATCACTGCTGACACTGTCACATCCCTGCTTCCCGATTCGCAGCGCTTCTCGAAACCGATGTAATTCCCCGGGGCACAGCCCCCGAGCCCTGTTCGGAAGCGGGTTTCCTCGCCCAGCGCCGCGCTCCGCCCAACCCGAGCAGCTCCCTAGCCAGCGTGCGGCGCGTGGCTGCTCTGCGCGGCAGCGCTGCTCAAGGCGTGGCTTTGTACGTGTTGCGCGTCCTCTGCATACCTGGCGGATCCGCACATGCGCACGGACAGCGGCACCTGCCACCCACCCGGCACGGAACGTGCAAATGTTCTTGGCCGTGTCGCGCTCTGGGGAATCCAGCCATCAGAGCACTGGCAGCCCCACCCATGTATTATTGGTCCCGCACAAAGTCACATCTGGAAATGTCTATCTTGCGCTATCGTAGATTTCCCCTTCACCGGGCTCGGAGCGGCTGGTTGATCGGGGGCCTGATCGAGATAGTCGCGCTGATTGTCTGCGCGACCACAGCACCCTTGTCACATCTGCGTCCATCATCTGGACTGCAGAATCAGCGCAAGCGTGCTCAGGGCAACAAGACTGAGACCAACTCACAGAGCATCACGAAGGCGTTGACATCTTCGATCACTCGAGGGGCCAGAAGCCTGAGCTCCTGCCGAAGCCTGATTTCGTGTCAGTACGTATCACGATAACGGTAGTTTATGACGTTGGCGTGGGCTAGCACATACTTACACATTCTGCCTTGACAGACCCAGACTATAACAACGCGCAGAATACGCGGGAACGCACGCGCGAGCCCCGTCCGATGAGAAGACCGCCTTCCGATAACGTCCAGGGACCACCGCGCCCTGAATCAGGCATAGTCTGTAGTGGCCTGCGAACACCCGTGTGACGAGGGATCCGGACGAGCCGAAAGACAATTAGCTAGCGTCGGCCCAGCTGCGAGATCTCCCGGCATCACCCTCTGCATAGTGAACTCTATCGCTCGGGCACCCCAATCCCGAATCCCGATCCCAGCCACCGTGCCGACATATCCTCTCTGGGAAGAAGGCACCTCGTATTTCGAGCCGCACCGTCCTTTCGCAAATTCCGACTGGCCGGCGCCTTGCGGTGTGTACATGGCACAATAAGCAGCGATGACGTAGGTCGCGCTACTGAGGCTCCTCGCTTATGATATAGTGGCTTACTGACCTCACGCTAAGCTTCAGTATACAAACCTTCACGCTTCCCAGCACTCGGGACGTCGCTACTGGCGCTGGGTGGTTAGATTAATGAACTGCAGAGCCCGCGGTGACGCTACTAGGAGCACTTCACCCGGGGCTTCTACGCACCAGGCAAAGGCTTTACCCCGCACCTCGCGAGGGGAGGGGAGGGGAGACGGAGGGAGATAGGCTTGCATGGAAGCACGCACCAGGAGCCGCTGTGAATGGTCGACGTCCCGAGGCCAGGCGCTTCGTGACCCGCGCTTCTAGCCTATTGCGAGCGGGTGGATAATTTGGCGAGCCTGCTGTCGACGTACCCTTGTCCTCAGCCCGCGTTTGTATGTGATCCAGGGCGGGAAGTGAGACGAGTGCAACGCGTGCGCCCTTGTGAATCATAGCGGGTCCTTTTCGCAGACGCGCCAGAAGTCCACGGTTAACCCGCCGTACGCACGGGAGCTCCCTCTTTCCCGACCACGATTCCCGCGCGGACCCACAGACGCGCACGCCAGCCGGGCGTTCAGCGTCCCACCAAACCCGAACAGAGACCGCCACCTGTGACTAGGACTGCTCAGAGACGACACGCCCACCCGCCGCGCACGAATGGTCCGCGAAAGACGTGGCGTGCAGTTAGCTTCCAACGCCGATGCCCGCGCACGCCGAGCGTGGCAGCGCCAGGCGTTCAGTAGACCCATGCTCAGCACGGAAGCACCGCGGATCTCGATGGGCGATCGAGATCAACGCGGGGCGGGGGCGGTCCATAACGCGAGATCAGTCAGTCACCTGCGGGGCTAATGAATTGTGGAGGGGCGGGCCCGCACCCGCCAGCCCGACGGCAATGGGTGAAGGAGAGGGAGGGTGTTCTGGGCGGGATCCACGGCGTGCCAGTGCAAGTCGGGGCCGGGCCGACGCTCTGCGGGGCATGGCACGCGGGGGATCCGCCGAGTGACAGACGATCCGCCACGCGCATGGAGTGACGGACAGCTTGACGCGCGGTATTAAATCTGGGCGGGGCGTGCGATGCGCGCGGGCTTGCTCTAGCGGGATGGGTGGCGGGGGAGCGCGGAGGGTGGCGCGTATGTGATGTCGGGATCTAATGAAATAGACGGTGAGGTGGGTTATACTCAATCGAGATGGGTTGTGTTGCAGGCGGCGCCACATGGAGGACTGGATGGATGGACGAGCTTCGCACGGGTCACCCGGCCGTGGTTTACTAATATATACGGCGGAAAGTGGGTGAGACCAGTGAAATGGCCATAACAAAGGACGAAAGCTACGACGTGCCTTTGTCATCCGGAGGGCCAGTCGGAAGCGAACGACGCGCTTTCGCCCAGGACAGTCGTCAGTTAGTAGAGAAGAATGCGGAATGGAAAGGCACGGGAGAAGCCCAGCCCAAGCCCAAGAACAGGGCCAGGCCCGGCGTAGGGAAAGTCGCCGAAGGATGGAAGTCTCAATGAAGAGAAGAGAGGGGAAATGAAAGTGAAGCAGCGGATGGAACTTGAATGGAGCGCGCGCACCGCTGACGCGCCGAGCGAGCGAGTCGGACGACACGAGCCCGACGAGCCCGAACGACGATCCGCGTACTCGACGGGGGGGACGTGATGGACTTGAAGCGCGTTGATTCTTGTTGTCTGACAGGGTTAGAACAGGCCCTGGTGACAGCGACGGCTCCGCCGGGAGAGGTATGAATTCCCCTCGCAGGCACCTATGAATTCACCTCTGCCGGCGGAGCCGTCGAACCCAGAATACCAGCAACGCCGCGCGTTGGCTTCCATTTATTTGTAGGACGTCAGGGACATATAAAATCCTGCTTCTATTCCTAGCTTGGGGATTTCCGTAAATGTACCTGCTCGTCCAGGAAAGTCAAAAGAGATTCGTTCGGTCGTCGAGCTTGCTCCAACGGATAGGTCTCAGAACTATGGGGGTAGTCGAGGACGTTAGCCGACGGGGGGCCCGTGCGAGTAGCAAAGACTCTTGGGGTGGAGAGCGCCAGGAGAGGTGTTCATGTGAAGTCTCTGCGAGGGAAAGTCAAACCTTGACTTGGAGGAGGAGGGAAACTCCGACCTTTACTCTGCGTACCGGCATTCCCGCCTGCTTCCTTCTGTTCGCTTGAAAGCATGTCAGGGATATAGGTCCGCTTATATTGCTAGCATAGGAATCTCGGTAACCATACCCGTTTGACCAGGGAGATACAAAGATATGTTGCTAGGCGGCCGAGCCTTTTTCAACGGATAGGGGCGTAGTGGAGAAACTTCGCCTTACTGAGGAAACCGTGAGGGTAGCAAACCAGTTGGAGACTACGAGATCAAGTCCAGACTTGAATTAGAGTGCCGGGATGTATACATGTCTGGTTGCTTCTCAAGTTCAGCCCGTAGCAATCCCAGATCGTATGTGCTGGCTTGGACCTCGGGATCCGTAGTCGTAAGTCTATGCGTGGTGACTGGCCTAGTCGAGGTTCTACAGGGTCGAGTGTGATTGGGCGAATGGGAGTGATCATCGATCATCACCGCGCTAATTCGAGGAGATGGACAGTGACACGCTGTGCTGTGCTCGTAGTACAAATGCCCTATACCACCTGCCCATCGTTGCTGCTTGAACCTTGACCTCCAACCATATGTCATGCACCAGCAAGTTTTCAGCAGAAAACCGCAAAACAGGCCGTCAAGTTCAAAGTACGAATGAGGGCTGAGGCGGACGTAGACCGCAGGACAGGAGGCTGTCCGAAAGATGGTCTGAAGGGGTGATACACAAGGCTCGGGAGTAGCCGAGGAGATCGACTTGTGATCTCCATATTAGCGCCCAAGCATCCACCTTCCACAATTTATGACCTCCACGATACCCTGCCTCCGCCTTTCTTGTAATTTTCGTTTCATTTCTGCACGAATTTGAAGACTGTTTCATACGATGGATGGACACAGAACGGAGGCGAAGGAGACGGTGGTGCCGCCAGAGGTGACGGCTGAGTTGACGCAGATTCTGTCAAATCTTGTGTTGGGCGACAACCAGATCCGTTCAAAGTGAGTCTTACACCTCGCGATTTGGAGGATGGAAATGAACAGGAATATGCGATGCAAGTGCGGAAAATGCAGTGAACGAGAGATTGGCTACGTCGCCAGAACTGTACTTGCTAGCCTTGGCTCAGTTTGCCCAGTCTTCAGACAACGAGGTGGTACGTATTCATCCGCAATCACTGCAATAACATACCCTCACACAGCCCAGATGCGGTCCTTTGCGCTCGTTCTTCTGCGCCGCTTGCTCTTCCGCACACAACCCAACACGAGCATGACGCTCTACGACCACCTCTCCTCGCACGCGCTCACGACGCTCGAGCGCCTCCTCCTGCGCATCCTCAGCACCGAGCCCTCGCCCGTCGTGCGCCCCAAGGCCGTCGACACCATCTGCGACCTCGCGAACAACTCGATGGGGCGCGGCCGGCCGTGGCACGCGCTCCAGGCGCAGGCGTTCAGCATGACGCAGAGCGAGGACGCGAACGCGCGCGAGGGCGCGTACCGCGTGCTGAACGGGTGCCCGAATCTGATCCTTGATTTGGACAGCGCGACAGTGGTCGGGCTGTTGCAGAAGGGGCTGCAGGATACGCAGTCTACCGAGGTGCGTCGGTTTCCCGCAGACTGACCTTCCATGTAATGCACGTACCGACTTGCGGAACCAGGTCCGCCTCGCCGCCCTCCGCGCCTCAACAACGTACCTCTCCTCGTGCGAGCCGCACCAGCTCCCGCAGTGCCTCTCGCTCATGTACCCCATCCTCGACACGCTCCCCTCGCTCCCGAACGCGCAGCTCCCCAAGTTCCTGGGCAGCCTCACCCCGCTCGCGTCCTCGCACCCCTCGCTCTTCGCGCCGCACATGCCCGCGCTGCTCACCTTCCTCGGCGCGCTGCTCGCGCCCACCGCCGACCCCGGCCCCACGCCGACCGTCGCGCGCCCGAACCCGAGCGCGTTCGCGTTCCCGCCGGACAAGGCGAAGGGCAAGGAGCCCGCGGAGCCGGACGTGGACGAGGAGCGCGAGGAGGTAAGGAAGGCGGCGCTCGAGCTGATGATCAGCCTGAGCGAGGCGCGCCCGGGGATGGTGAAGCGCGTGAGTGGGTGGGTGCCGGTGATCGTGCGGGGGTGTCTGGAGGGGATGGGCGAGCTGCCGGATGATTCGCTGGATATGTGGTTAGACGCTGACGTGCGTTCTTGATTTATCTCTGATCAGTACTCTGTTACCACTACTTTCCTCTCCAGCCGGATGATGACCCCACGGACGACACTTACCCCCATATCTACGAGCACAGTCTCGATCGGCTGGCTATCGCCCTGGGCGGTAAGGCGGTCCTGCCGCCCGCGTTCCAATACATCCCAGCCATGCTCGCAAGCCACGACTGGAGACTCCGACACGCAGGCCTCATGGCCATCGCTGCCGTAGCGGAGGGTACATACAAGGTCTAAGTTTCGCTCTTACTCTGCGGGTCGTGGTTGAGCCGCTTCTAGATGATGCAAAATGAGCTGGGCAAGGTCGTAGAGTGAGTATATGCAATGGCCACCATTTCTTCTGTTTAATAATGGTTGAGAAGACTGGTGGTCCCTATGTTCAAGGACGAGCACCCGCGCGTGCGGTACGCAGCTTGCCAATGCGTGTAGGTTTTCAGTCCTAGTGAAATGGTGCGATACTGGCTGACGGACATCCAGCGGACAGTTGTGTACGGACATGGAAGTATGTTGTATGTACCCAAAGGGCGCCCATAGAGTGACCAAACCCCGTCCAGGAAGTCATCCAAGAAAAGTACCACCAAGAGCTCTTCAACGCCCTCATCCCCACGCTCGACGCCCCCGAGCCGCGGTACGCTTTCCCCCTCCTTAGTCCCGGCGGTATCGAGACGCTGACGACACGCCTACACAGCGTGCACGCCCACGCGGCTGCGGCGCTGATCAACTTCTGCGAGGGCGTCGCGCGCGACACCCTGATCCCGTACCTGGACCCGATCGTGGAGCGCCTCCTGCGGCTACTGAACCCGAGCGGCGACAGCGGGCGCGTTGTCAAGCGGTACGTGCAGGAGCAGGCGATCACGACGCTCGCCATGGTCGCCGACGCCAGCGAGGCGACGTTCGCCAAGGTACGTCCCTGTCTGTTGTCTGTCTTCCACCGCCATCGGACTTACCCTCGCGATGTCCGCGCCTAGCATTATTCGTCGATCATGCCGCTGCTGCTCAATGTCCTGCAGAATGCGAGCGGGCCGGAGTACCAGAAGCTGCGCCTGAAGGCGATGGAATGCGCGGGGCTGATCGGTGCGTGCTTGCTTCTCCGGGCATACGTACATTAGCTTCGCGCGCTAGCTAACCGGACGTCTGTCTGTCTGTCTTCCCCTTCCCCAGCCATCGCGGTGGGCCGTGACGTTTTCCGTCCTGATTCCGCGCTCTTCATCGAGCAGCTGATGCGCATCCAAAGTGAGTTCCTTCTCTTCGCCCCGGTCGGTGCCTGGCGCGCGCTCGATCTCGTCGTCTGACATGTGTCATGCGTACAGATAGCCCCGTCGAGGCGGGCGACACTATGCTGCCGCACTATCTGATTGCGACGTGGGCGAAGGTGTGCCAGGCGCTGGGCCCGGAGTTCGAGCCGTACCTCCCGGTGGTCATGCCCGCTCTATTGCAAGCTGCGAGCGCGAAGGCGGACGTCTCGATCTATGAAGGTGCGTGGGATGCATATGCATTCTCGGTCTTACGGCGCTGCCGCTAACCTTGTGCTAGACGATGACGAGGAGCACGAGGAGAAAGAGGGCTGGGAGACGATCTCGATGGACGGCCAGCAGGTCGGGATCAAGACGTCTGCCATCGAAGAGAAGTGCCAGGCCTTCGAGACCCTGGTCATCTACTGCTCGACCCTGCAGTCCAAGTTCGCGCCGTACCTGCCCCAGAGCTTGGAGCTCGTTCTTCCGTCGCTGCGGTTCTACTTCCATGACGGCGTCCGCGAAGCGTCCGCCCTGTCAGTGTACCCCGTCCCTGCAAGTCTTGCCACTACTGACCGTCCGGCGCCAGATTGATCCCGATGCTCCTGGCGTGCGGTAAGAATAGCGGGACCCTCACGCATCAAATGGTCGAAGCTTCCTTCACACAGCTCGTCAACTGCATCGCGTCCGAGAATGATGCCTCGTTCCTCGCTTCTCTCTATAGGTCCTTCACCGATTCTCTGCGCGTCATCGGCGGGTCAAGTAACCTGCCGTATGAGATACAAGCGCATGCTGTCGATGCGACGAAGCGTCAACTTCAAATGCTGGCGGACAGACGTAAGATGCGAGCATCGAGGTCGCAGGCTGAGTTGGAGGACGAGCGCGAAGACATCGCGCTGCTTGAAGAGATGGAGGACTTCGCGTTGGAGGATATGGAAAAGATGCTTGCAGCTTTCGATAAGAACCACCCCCTCATTGTCGCTATCGCAAGTGTCAAGGACCTCGGGTTGCATCTGGGTGAATGGAGCGAGGGGGAGGGTGACGCGGAAGGTTGACACACCCATAGATTGCTTCTGTTGTTTTCGTTTCTTTGCGTTTGTAAAGAATGTACATATACATCTACATCGACATATCACGTCCGGAGCATCGGCGTGACATTTACACTTCCCTCCACTTTGGCTTTCCATCGGAATCAATCCATCGCAGCCTGCTTAGTCTGTTTCCAAGCTTCTATCGCTTGCCCTGCCTCTTCAACGAGCACATCATACGCGTGCTTGATGTGACTCTCGTCCGTCCTCACAGCGCCAATAGCCAGCCGTATGCAAAAGACGCCGTTGAGCTGTGTCTGAGTCAAGTGTATATCCCTTCTTGCCGACAAGCGACCGTAGAATATCCTGTTCAGGTCATTCAGCGCTTGTAGGGCCAACGGCTGCTCAGTTTCAGGCTGCAGGCGGAAAACCGTAAGCGCGAGGGAAGGCTGCGTCACGAGCGCGAAGTCGGGGGATTCCAAGACGTAAGAGGCAAAGAGGTTGTTTAGCTCGATACACTGGGATCGCATGGTAACATGTTCAGTACTTGACTTGGCTTTTTCCCGGAGAAAATGGACGCTAGGGTCGAGCCTGCCTACCTTGCGAATATACCTCCGGAACCCTTCAGCACCGTAGCTTCGCAGAACGAACCATACCTTGAGTGAGCGGAAACGCCGACCGAGTCCGAGATGCCAGTTGCGGTAGTCGATGACCGTCCCTACGTCCCTGTTCAGGATGTGTGTTTCCGGCTAATGACGGGCAGGACAGAGCCCACCTTCATCCCCGTGCTTCGTTCGCAGAAATTCAGGGGTAATGTCCAAGGCGTCCGTCAGGAGCTTCCGGTCTCTCACCCACAGCGTCGACGCGTCGAAGTTGACCAGCCCCCACTGAACATAGTCGCATGTTCGCAATCTCCCAGACTCCCGTGGAGATAACGCACCTTGTGGAAATTCGTGCAAAAGCTCGTCGCATACTTGTTGATCGCCTGCAATTCGCCCGGTCCTCGGAGCTCCGGGCAGACGAACGTCATACCCGCCCACGCTGCGTCGACATGCAGCCATATGTCCGGGAAGTCTTGCACTGTAAAGAAAACAAGGTTCGTGCAAGTGATGAGTCCGAGGATCAAATGTCCTACTATAGCCTATACCCAAGAGCTGGAATTGAAAGTACTTACGGACTTCACCGATCTCATCGATCCTATCAATCGCGCCAGAGCTTGTTGTCCCGACTGTCGCGACTACCAAGACAAGGTCAGATAGCCAGATCGAAACTGCGTGCCTTTATGGCAGTCCTATTCTCAAGAAGCTGGTGCCTCTGGCACGCGAGTGGTGGTCACGATGACACTGTCAACTTACTCAGCACAAACGGATATTTCCCCCTCTCCTTGTCCTGATCGATGACCGCGCGCACCGTCTCCCCTCGCAGCGCGAACGCGTCCTCCTCCCGCACGTCGAGCACGCGCACCTCCAGCCCGAGTACGAGCCCCGCCTTCGCGCCGAGCGAGTGCGTCTGCGAGGTCACGTAGATGATGAGGCTCTCGAGCGGGATGGACGGGTGGAGGCAGACGAAGCGCGAGCGCGCGGCGACTACCGCTGTGAGGCCCGAGTCCGATGCGGATGTCTGGGGAAGGGGACGTTAAGTAAGGTTGGAATGGTTAGTAGGGATTAGGCGGGATGGGAGGTATGAGTGGGGTGAAAAGAGTGAGAAGAGACGGGCTCGATAGTGGTTGTGTGAGGAGGCGCGCTTA
This sequence comes from Gloeophyllum trabeum ATCC 11539, assembly GCF_000344685.1. Taxonomy (NCBI): domain Eukaryota; kingdom Fungi; phylum Basidiomycota; class Agaricomycetes; order Gloeophyllales; family Gloeophyllaceae; genus Gloeophyllum; species Gloeophyllum trabeum. The sequence goes on along the minus strand of NW_006920416.1, from coordinate 1,667,343 downwards.
CCTGCATGACCCCACCACCGATCCCACTCGTATTGTAGAAGTCAGGGATTAGCCCTAGGAGCTTCGCCGACCAATCCATCACTACCGCTTCAAGCTCCGTGCAAGCCGGAGAGCATGCCCACTACATTCGAGATGAGACGAAGGAAACGAGGGGAAAAAGGATCGTCGTGATGGTCGGGCGAGTGCAGATTGGATGGATGGGATATGGGAGACGGTGGGACAGGGAGATGGGAAGTAAACGTGAGTTGTGACGTACGTTAAACCCGGGATTCGCAGCGCTACTCGCGTATAGATCTCCTAACATTCCCTCGAAGGTACAGGCGGTCGGAAAGTAGGCAAAGAACGAAGGATGTTGCCAGTGTGTCAAGCCTATCATTCGTTTTTGGGGTATAGTCGTAACGAGGCGAGCTAAGGAAGGAGATCATGAATACTCACCTGGCACGATGAGCTTCTGGTAGTCATCCTGGATGGTGTCGAAATCCTCTCCATCCTCCGGTGCTTCCGCTGACAAGGTTTCTTTGTCAGTCGCACCTTTCCCAATGGTTAAGATGTGAAGTGCGGACGAGGGTTATATCAGAGGTGGTAAGAAAAATGATTGATGTGGGAAAGCCTGACGGTGGCGGGTCGAAGGGACTTCGAGGACGGGAGAGAGGGGACAAGACTAATAAGTGGATATACCGTACCTGGCAAGGCCTCTCTCAGGTAACCAGGTTCCACTTGCGAAACCACAGGCTTGTCCTGAAGCGAGTAATAGTAATCGCATATACGGTCAATGGCTTTATACCCCGCCTTGCGAAATCTGAGAGGCATCGTTACAAGAGTGTCTGTAAGCTCATAGAGAAAGGCATACTCCTCGATGTCAAGAGGCATCGTCTTCGATGGGTTCAAGCCGGATGGATTTCGCAGAAGGGCAGAAGGAAGAGTCGGGTTGCCAAAGTCGAAGTCGACCGCAGACTCATGGCTGACTTATCATCGGAAAAGAGCTCGAGACTCGTCCGTCACGACAATTTACCCGGTGATTAATCCAGTCGTGAGTCGGAACCGTGGAGGCTACATTATAAATATCCCCCAAGCACACAGTTGATGTCGAGCCTGAGGAGAACATGATATCAAGGTACAGGGGACGAGCTACAAGGGATGAGCTAACATGTGAGAGTATGAAGCTTGGGAGCGGCTGCAAACAATTTCTGTCATATGAATTATGTAACAGGGAAAGTGTCTCCTCATGTTGAAGACATGTAATGCATGAAACAGGAAATACACACATATCAGTACATAATTCAGCCATCTGTCTGAGATTAGCAGCCTCTAGCAATCCCTTCTACGATTCTCCACTTCTGGACTGTATACCATGGAGAATGACCTCACACTCAAACTCCGTAAGCCTCCCACTGGACACAAATTTCCCAAGCACACTCTCCTGCCGCTCCCGAGACCACCTACCAAATGCCTCTAGATCACCCCGTAGCCTGATGCCATATTCATCAAAGACAGGCCAGCAATGTGCCAAGTTGGGGTCAAGACCACGAAGAAAGGATTGGATGCTTTGACTGGAGCCACCCTCTGCCGAGCTCAAGCTGCCGAAGGAACATGAATGATATGAAGGAAGGAAAGAGGTCAAGGCAGGGCTGGAGGTACTCGGTGGATCCTCGTCATCATCAATTACTATCACCTCGGGTGTAGCTGGTTGAATCCTAGTCGTTATAGAGCACTGCACCGTAGAGGCTGCCCCTTTTGAACCAGCAGCAATGGAAGGACATGCAGAGACTTGATCGGGCTAGAATAGCAACTAGTGAGCAGGATCATACGAATAGGTATATGGAAGATGACTGACTGCAGAAGGCTCAGGAAGGTCGTATACGGGCTGTCGAGGCCAACTAGCAAGACATCCATTGTCTGTTGGAACAATCTTTCCCCCTGATCTTTTACGCCTATAGCAGTTGGTAAGATATTTGTGCAGTGGCCACTCTCGCTCAAAGTGTCGGAACACGGGGTATTTGTCGCAAACCTAGAGGATCGCGACAGGTATCAGTTATGCCTTGCTTGCTAGCACTGTCGACTCACACAGTCTACCAGACGGCGGACTTGCTCTCTCTGCTGCTTACGCATTGTCAAACCTCTCTGAAGGTAGTCCTCGGAGAGGAGAGAGACCTGCGCCTATAGTACGTGAAGGAAGCGAAGAGTTAGTGCACAAACTGCAGATGATATAATGCCATGTTCACGAATATCTTCTGTGCTTCTGCGCGACCGACAAACGGCTGCAATGCTTGCAAATACGTCGAACCGTCTGACTGTATTCTGCCTGAACCAGGCGAGTTGCCTTATAATGCTGGAGTCACTCGCCGATGATACAATAGAGATGCTATGTTACATACCGCGATCAAGTTGACATCTGTCCATTCGGGGGAGATGCAAAGAGGTCCGAGAGGACGTTCTCGCGAAGATATGAACTTGAACCAAAGTCGCGCTCACATCACATGGTATGTCCGTGTTGAAGTTGTAACTTTAACCCTGTGACGAACACGTCGATAAGGCCGGACCGCACTTCATTGACGAACTCGGAGGCATTCGGAAGTCAGTCAGGTATCGTCAGATATCGCTATGATAACGGAGGCGGTGAGACGGTGCTATGTTTATGTCGAAAGAACCGGAAATCTAAGTTCCCATACAAGGACGACAACGGATTTAAATCAGTACTAGCGCGCACAGAGCATTCCGCACTTCAACTCGGCGGACAGTCAACCTCAATCCCAGTACATGCAAATGGAGCGCCGCTCACATCTTGGTATCGGTCCCTTCCGGAGAGACGAGAGATTCCAAAGCAAGTTCATCGCCGAACCGCACTCCGAGTTAATCCAGAAGCCTCGCCCTAATGTATGATCTTCTCGACTCACGACTCGGAGGCAATCGCGAACGGTCACGCAGTCAGGCGGTCCGTTACACCCCCTGGGAGTGGGAAACCAACAGGTCTCGTTCGCGACAAGATGAACAACGTCTAGTTTGCCTCTTACCCATGAACCATACAATGAACGGTAAAAAGGGTGCATAGAGAGCTTCCCTCGCCTAGCACTGACAACTATTCCAGACGGCCGACCTCCAACCCGAGAGCAGTGCCCTCCACCGCTTATCAAGTACAGCCACAGTCCCGAGAGCTACATGGCCGCGCTTGAGCTCGTCATGCCCAGGCAGCAAGCCCGCAGCCTCCTCGTGCGTCCACTATCTAGCATGCCCACGCAGCCTAAATATCTTCTTTAGGATGAAGTGCGCGCAATGGCCGAAAAATATCTAGACATGACCAAGGGCGTCAGACAGCAGCGGCAGGACGTGTGGGAGGGGTTTATAGCAGATGTACGTTGCTCCCCTCCGTGGATCGCTCGCCCGCGGTGGGACTCAAACACCTCGTCAGACCTGTGCCAGGTGGCCTGTGTTCGCCCGATACGAATCCGCATTCCCTCTGAGGCGGTACATGTCTGGGATCCTGATAAAGGCGAGCGCGCGCGCAGCAAGGCGCGCTACGAAGAGCGTAATCAGCGCAAAGCCTGGCGCAGACGCAAGGAAAGAGGCACCGCGAGTACGGACCGCCAGCTCTGCCTCACGCACACATGACTAACGTGCTGACAGAAGCCGTACGTTGACATTGTCAAGAGGCCAATCACGAGAAGCCAGGTCTCGAACAAGGGTAAGATACCTCCTGCGAAGACGAGCAACCCTCAGTCCACGAGGCAGACCGGGGACACCGAAGTGACAGTGTCCAAGAGTACGTGGGCCAACAGCGAGGCATCGTGGCCGAATGCTAGCAATGCCGCCGCCCCGTCAGTCGCGGGTCCATCAGTGCCGTCTCCATCCCAGACCGCGCCGTCCGCGCGACCCGCACCAACCGTCTCTCCATCCGCCGAACACACCGTCCAGGCCTTCCTCCGCGGGCTGAAACCCAACCTAGAATACACCTACCCCGTCCTCCGAGCATACGGCATCACGCTGTGGGAGGACCTGGAGGCGTTCAGGTGCTGGAGCCGCGAGAGCCAGGAGGGGGTCCTGCGCCAGTTCGTGCGTGACGAGAAGCTTACCGGGTTCGAGTGCGATGTCCTCCTGCGAGCATTGAATACCCGCGCGGAGAGGGGTGTGTGAAGTAGGAGATCTGGTTTTCTTGCAGGTGTCTCCAGCGTCGATGATATAGTTGCAAGACTCTAAATCGTGGCAGATCTATCGATAAATACGTGCACGATGGTAGACGCCGCGTGAGCTTGTGTAGAGGACACTCGAGGAAGCATTCCAAGCCGCGAACGAGTAACTCGTACTCCGGAGAGGACCAGTTGTAGTCGAAGGAACAATCGCAAGGGTCACATAAACACTTATGGCAGAACCGTGGTCGAGACGTGTTGTTGCACCCAAGAGAAATATATGCTGCGTTTGTGTTTGCCTCCGGGTCGTTAGATCAAGCGATGAGATACCGGGATGGGAGTCAAGGAACACCGAAGACGCCACAACAAACACGGGTCAGCCGGGGCAACGACACATCCTGTGTCCAATTACCCAATACGGTCACGTTTGCCACCGGAGCGAATGCATACACCCCGTATAGAACCGACCGACGAGAAAAGTTCAGGGAGGAGCGAATAAGCAGCCAGAAATCCGTCCACAGCGAAAGTAATTCCGAATAAGACGGATAGAAAGAGACTGAGGTGACGTGACATTCCAGGCAGGGAGCATGTATACGCCCAGGTGACCCACGGAGGAGGGGATAATACGACCTAGAGGCCTGGTCTTCATTTATCCGTCCACCCTCATCTGAACTCCCCAGCTGTCCCGACGGTGCAAAGGATATTTGAACCGCCTGGTCTGGGCGGTTCTGATGAAAGCGCACGGACAGCATCCGCCTTGTGCATGTCATGGGTAGAGACAAAGTGAAACGTGCATTTAGCAGGGTTGCGGGAGCAGGAGGAGGGCGACGTGGTGGTGATGGTGGTGGTAACAAACAAAGAGGTGCCGGCAAACTCCGGTCGGCAGACGTACCAATCTTACCAGAGTTTCCGTCACAACCTCCGAGCTCTTCAACGTTCTCAACTACTGTCGCATCGTCCAGATCCAGAAGACGACATTATACCCTTTGACGCCGACCATGACGCTCTCATTTCGTGCTATATCGATGCGCTGCCATGATTCCTCAAGAACAAGCACGAACCGTGAATAAAATTAGCGTCCTACCAGGCTGCATACCGAGGGACCCCCTCAGTTGCAAACCATTACAAATGCGCAACGGCTCGCCGCACCGTCTCGCCAGCCTCCGCGAACATTCTCGAACGCGCTTTCCATTCTCCCCAGCAATCGTCTCCATCGCCAGTGTCGATGGCGTTCGATAGAGCCTCGGGCCGGATCCGGGCCGTCGCTCGCAAGAACTGTCTTCACCTGAGTGTCGTCATTATGGGGCGTGACATATCCCCTCGTCCTATATAAATCGCTACAGCGCCGAACACGGATCGTTGATTGACTTTCTGATTATCCTCTCGTCCTCGACCCGCACATCGCAATCAAAACACTACAATGTCGTTCGGAAAGATCCTCTCTCTTAACACGGGCGCAACGATCCCTCAGATCGGGTTGGGGACGTGGCTCAGCAAGCCTAATGAAGTCGAGAACGCCGTGCGTATCCCTGCTATGGCGACCTCTTCCCCCAAAGCTGTACTCAACGATTGACGCTCTCAGGTCGAAATTGCCGTGCGCAACGGCTACCGCCACCTTGACCTTGCGCGGGTTTACGAGAACCAGGATGAGGTCGGACGGGCCCTGAAGAAGGTTATCCCGAGCGTTGTCAAGCGGGAGGACCTCTTCATCACCTCCAAGCTTTGGAACAACGCCCATCAGCCGAAGGAGGTTGAGAAAGCGCTCGATGAGACCCTTGCCCAGATCGGCACCGACTACCTTGACCTCTATCGTGCGTTCCACCCTGTCTTTGCTCTGCTGACCTTATCCTCACACATGCATCCCGCAGTGATCCACTGGCCTGTCGCCTTCCCGCCCGGCCAGGGCCTGTTCCCCAAGCACCCGAGCAAGGAAGGCGAGGTCGCGCTCGACCTCGACACCTCGCTCGTCGACACCTGGAAGGCGATGATCGAGCTGCCGAAGACGGGCAAGGTCCGCGCGGTCGGCGTGTCGAACTTTACCGTCGAGCAGCTCAAGGGCATCATCGCGGCGACGGGCGTCAAGCCCGCCGCGAACCAGATCGAGGCGCACCCGCTACTCCCGCAGGACGACCTCGTCGCGTACTGCAAGCAGGAGGGCATCCACCTCACGGCGTATTCGCCGCTGGGCAACAACCGTGCGTTCTTCCCCTGTTTTGCTTCCCTTTTGATGAGTTGCTGATGCGCGGGCTTGGTTTTTAGTGGTCGGCAAGCCGAAGCTGACGGACTACCCCGCCGTGCAGGCGATCGCGAAGAAGGTCGGCGCGACGCCCGCGCAGGTGCTCGTGGCATGGGGCGTGTACCGCGGCTACTCGGTCATCCCCAAGTCCGTCCAGGAGGAGCGCATTATCTCGAACTTCAAGCAGATCGAGCTCAGCAAGGAGGACTACGAGGAGATCACGAAGCTCGGGCAGACGCAGCACACCCGGTACGTGTTTTCCCGTGATTATGTTGTTTCGATCGTAGCTACTAACGTGTGACCTGTCGTCCAGCTTCAACATCCCGTGCAACTACTCCCCGCGCTGGGATATCAACATCTTCAACGAGCCTGAGGAGGAGAAGGCGTCGAACAAGGTTAAGATACAGTAGACGCTTTCTCTGTCCCAAGGAAAAAGAAATTGTACGATTACGACGTGGAAGTAAAATTATCATTATTGAATGACATGGATTTTGTACATCTATATTCCCCTTTGCGGTCTTGATCAGAAACTTTTAACGTATGCCGCGGTTCGCATCAGTGCGTACTGTGCCCCGAGACGGAATTCAGGCAGGTGCACTCCGCATGCGCGCATGCGATTATCGCGCTATCAGTATTATGTTGGGGGGAGGGGAGAACTCTCAGTAGCAGGTTACGAGTCCTGAGGTACGAAGGATGAGTCCTTATGCTCAAAGTCTGTGGTCTCACATCTTCCGAGGGCCTTTGTTACCGTGGGAATTGACTAGGTGCAGGCGCGGTACGGTGCTGGGGTCCTCGACGCGCCGTTTAGGATTTGAGTGCTTTGATTGGCTGCCGCATTGCTGTGGCACGCTAGTTTGTGTGACGTAGGTACTTGGGTGTTTTCTTTGGATGCGCTTTGGCTACGTCATGTACTCAGTATACTGTTTAGTTATTCGATTCTGTCAGATTATATATTGTATTACCCTACTTGTGATATTTGCGATGATTTACGCATCTATATCAAATATATAGGTCCCTTCATGTCTAGGTTGGGGTTTGCATACTGTGAATTTTTATTATCGGTGATTGATTTTCCCACACCTAGTGTCTGTCCGGTAGGGAATGTGATTGGCTGTGATTACTTGTTCGTGTGCTTTGTAGTGCCTTTACTGTTTGTTCAGCTGTTCTATTGCTTGTGGTTGTGTACTCAGTTGAAATAATCCTAGCAAACGGAAGTTGAGTGTGCTTGCCCGAAGGGCGATCGCATACAGTATATCGAGTAGATACAACGAATATATAGTATTTTCTTATCACCTTATCAGTCAGGCCCACCCGCCCCCCTGACCATGCGCAACACGGCACGAGCTCGCAAGCTTGAGCTCGCAAGCTTGAACCCGCAAGCCGAAATCCAACATACTCCCCATCATGTCTTTAGCTTCTGAAGTCCAGATTCCAAAGCTTGATTTTTTCCACCGGTCGTCCTGATGTTTCGGGTGAATGTCATTACGAGTCCTGAGGAATGAAGGAAGAGTCTTTACTGGGCTTCTGCTGAATGTTGAGTACTGTGGGAATGTAGTTGCCGAGACACTGTGGGAATAAAAGATGTAGTTGCTACTACACATATTTCATACTCCGCTTGTAGTTGAGACTACAAAATGAGATTTGTAGTCTCAAATTTCAGTGATTGCCACAGTGCTCTTCTGCATGGACCTCAAAGAGTCTGGCCTTTCAATATATTATATAAACTATACACTGGATGCACACAAATATTTTGGTGATTTTATGCTTGTCCTGTGGGCGCGTCTTTCTGAACCATGACTACAACTGGTTTACTTACTGAATGCTTGTTGTGGGAGTATTATGGCGGAGGTCGAATTAAGAGATTTCCATGCCAGGTGGGATTCTTGCAATCTGATTGGCTGCACACTCATTTGTAGTGCACTCCCCATTGACTTCAAAGTTTTGTAGTTGGGACTTTAACCGTGGCAAGCTATGACATTGGAATGCACTTTTGCAAAATTTGCTGTGCAACTATGTCACAGCCATACTCTGCCCCGACTGTGGCACTCAGACTGCCATAAAAAATGGAAACAATCCGCAAAAATTTGTATATATTGCTGGAGTCACATGTGGTGTTATTAGTGCTATTGATAGTGCTGCACAGCATGACTGATTACCCTCAGTGGCCAGAAAAAGTCAGGAACTTGCACAAAAATACTCGGAAATTCCAAATATATTCTTGTAACTGGGTATGATAAGTACTATTGATAGCACTTGACAGCATGACTCATTAGCCGGACTTGGGAAATAAATTTAGAAAATGATATCATGTGAATAGTTTCAACTCTCAAAGGGTTTCCTACAGTAAGCATGCTGATTCTGAACTCTAATCTTGCAGTGGGTCACTGCTTTTGCAGGTATTGTCACAAGTCCTGGAGTTGGATATGGACTCAACTTTTACATTGAATATACCTGTTAAAATGTTGCATTACTGGAATATACACTTCCATTGGGCTATTTCTGGATCTGTTATACCAATTCAAGCCAGTTCTGATGTAATGAACCTGTAACTCTGACCAAAACTAGCGTTTTCTATGTTGTACTTCATTATAAGTCCTGGAGAACAAAGGAATAGTCTTTACTGGATCTGCACCAAACAATGATGGTTGTGGGAATGCAAGTGCCAAGAAGCTGCAGGAGGAAAATGCTGCAAGAACCCATAGATCCATGCCTGCAGTTCCCTTCAAACAGCCATAACTCTGTGATGCCCAATAACTCATAGATTTTCAGAGGTCATAACCCACAGTCTCATATCTTTAGCCAATAACCAGTGAAGCCAACTTGCAAGTGGGTGTCACCACTACTGTTTACAGTGTGAAATGCTATTTATGTTCCGGGTGTGTCCCAAAGTGTGTACAAAACATCCACATATTGGTATGGGTTTTCACAGACTCAACTGTATTACTGGTGGTGCCTTAAATGCCAATAGTCTACATGTGTATGCATGCAAGATAAGCACTAACCTTGCATATATAGTCTTACAGCTTATAGCCCGGGACTCAGGGCTCGTGTCCTGCCATGCTTGCAATGGCCCACTTCCACAAGTGTGAGAATCACTGACAGAGCCTCAGTTTGATTCCTGATGCAGCTAGTCCCGCCGTTCTCTCTGTTGCCGCGAGAGGCAAGTCTGACTGGCACTCATGCAGTCTGCAGTTGTCTGGTTCATGCCGCCCTGATGGGCGGGGCGAGCATGGACGAAGATGTAATTATAACGTTCAGTCATGAGTACCCCAATGTGTATACGACTGATCATGATATATCGTTTGTACTCATAGTGAATTACAAGCGACCAATCATCGGGAGCGTGCCCTCCCGACTTTGCCCAACAGGTTGAATATGACCATCAGTCCACCAGGGACCGCGAGCCCGTAGCGCTCCTTTGTATCGTACTCTCCGTTAATCCATATTCCACAGTTTCGCGGATTAATACCCACCCATCCCTCCCACGATTTGAAGTAACTCCGATACTAGATGTGACAATATGCCTCCATGCTCTCGCACGTTGACCCAGATATGAGACTAGTGCCTGCCGTAGCTACCAATCGTGGTCCAAGGCATCCGGGTGTGGACGATCCAGTATGCATACGGTGCCATCCGGATCGGAAGCACCGCGAGCAGTATGATTCTTCGTCATCCGTCCGGTCTACGATATTCTTCATCGCAGCGCACACTTCCTCGATGGAGAGGCGGTCGTCGAAATTCTGCGTCCAACACTTACACATAAGAGCCCACAAGTCATCACAGATGTTTGCTGAACGAGTCGGACGTTTCCCTCGTTTCCAACTATCGTAGATGGTCCTCCAATCCCTTCTGAAAAAGGTGTCTGTGGGATTGAACACCTTCGCCGACATCAGTACGGTTGCATGGCGTTTTCGGAGTGACCGAAAGCGAACCTTCAAACATATGACCCCAAACCGGTACACATCCCCCTTCCGGTCATAATACAACCCGGGGTAATCATCGCAATCTGTACAATGAGGCAGGCGGCACGGCGGGTGGACCCACAATCGTATTTGACGCTTGGCATCAACAAAGATTTCCTGCCGCATCTGCTCAACCAGGATGATACAACACTCCTCAAAGGGGAGGGACGTACTTTACAGAATTGATCGAGATCATCTTTTGTCATGCCAGGCATAGATACGCGCAAATGGAGCATGGCCTGCGCGGTCAAATAAAGCTGAACACAGTCAGCCCTCGGATGTTATGATCAAGTGCATGCAGACGTACAATGGCGTGCAAGTGATTCACACTAATATCTTTCGCATAGTCCGCTAACGGGATTGCGAAAGGAGTGACAGCGCGGATTTCCTTGCGAGAAGATTGACAAACACCAAATATTGGCAATACCGATGAAATTCGCGACAAGGACAATAGAGTCACGGCCGCCATCACATCGACATGCTAAACGGAGTACATGAGTAAACAAACACAGTATCGAAAGACTGTAGCACGTACTTCGTCCATTGGGCGTCCTAGTGGAAGAATCAAACATTTTGCGCCGTTCCAATAGGCCGTGCTGAAATCGGGCGAAACACACAGAGATCCAGGTACATGACGAATTGAGGCTCTGTTAAGGCAGGAAATATCTAGCGGACCCCGGACTTTCGTTTGGAGGCCTCCCGGGTCCAGATGAATGTGGCTGTCTCCATGTAAATTGAAAGTGCGAGTTGGATTATCCGCTTCCCATTCCCATCCGGCACAACTAGCGTGCACGAGACAGCTTGATGCACGGAAGAATGCTACCGCTCCAAGGGATCGGGAGACAGCATTTAGCAAGGAGTCATTGACTTTCGAGACTCTATTCAAGTGTCTCCATGCATTCTTCAGAGCATAACGGTAGGCTTCATCGTCGAGAATCCAAGGTCTGTCGGCCCGATACAACTGCTTGTTAGTATGAGGAAGGTAATCAGTCAAATGCTCTCGCGCCAGGAGGAAGCATTTCTCGGCGAGAAATGCATGGCCCTTGTCTTCTTCGGCATAAAAGCGCTTGTCGCAGGTAGATTCATCCAGGAGATATTGAATGAAGGAAGGATCTGTTACAGAGACAGGCCCGTCTTGCAGTACAAGGGAACCGTTGTACGGGTGGCCAATAACAGAAGACATGGAGACTAGGAACCCTTCCAGCAACCAGCCAGGGATATCCAAGAGATCACATAGCCCTTTGGCAGTCAAAGGGGTGAAAGTGTGCATAATCACCGTCAAAATGGCCCTAAATTGCATGTCATGCTTGTTTCGGTAAAAAACCATGTATCCCCGTTCCAAAAGATCAAGGTAATATGCATCTGTCAGGCTATGTGAGATATCTAGAAACTCAAATTATATAAACCACACTTGCTAGGAGAAACCCGTCGCGAGATATTCGCTATTCCTTTCTCCACCCTTCGGCCGACCTTCTGCAGTAAGATATCCTGGATGCGACCTACTCCAGTTCTCCCAGTCGCTGTGGACTGGCTCAACACCTCCACAGAGTAGCTTGAATCCCTTCGCAGGATGTTGATGAAGTCCTGCGATGCTACAATGGTGTGGCCGCATTGCGACATATTTTCGTCGGTACCGCTGTTGGTCTGCAACGAAGGATGCTCTGGATTGCCAAGAGACATAGATCATGAGAGTACACTGGCAAGAGAACAGAAACCGAGTACTCAATAATCTGGAGGTAGCCCGCAAGAGCCTTAAGGCATGAGGAGAGGACGAGTGCGGCACTAGTCTGTGCAGAAGAAGCACAGCTCAGATATTTGCCTCACTCGAACCTTGTGAAACAGGCCACCAGGTGGCCGGGTTATGCACGTGGGTCATAATTTGGATAGTTCGAGCATATAATAGTCAAACACCCATGGTAGTGTCCAGGCCTGTCCAGGCTGTGGAGGAAGGATCGACAACATCCCATTTCCTGGCCTTGAAGGGTTTGGGCATGCTTGAGACGGCTTGCACACCTGGATAATAATACGGCCAGACTCTTCTGTGATGAGTCGGAAGCCTGGAAGCTGCCTTATCGGACTTGCGTGGTGAAGTCACGGATATGACGACTTGGCCGAAACGAAATGGCCATGAGCTCGAGAACTCAGAGTCATATTGAGGATCACGTTATTTGTGCATATGTATCTCAACCGACGTGTGACATCCATTAGTAGAGGATGGAGTAACAGTAGATGGCTACAACGCGCGATCCATAGGGCATCCACCATATCAACACCCTGGCCGAACTTCAGTGAATAAGTATACAAAAAACCGCCATCATTGCATCTCCGTATCCGAGCCGCAGCAAGCCATTCTGGGACTGCTCGGACCGGGTGGTTCTTCAAGAATCATGATTGACTTGCCGCCCGTTACATTCTCTGAATGCGGAGCTCCCTGACACTATGAGAGGGTTCCTGGACGACTGCAAGTTTACCAAATATCTCGTACGTGAAGTGCCATCGTTCCCACCAGTTCGCGAGCGTCGTCACTGCATGTGCTGGCTGAGATCCTCGTCGTCCTCCCTGAGCGCCCCCCATAGCTTTATCCACGCGCTCCGCACACCTTCCCACAAAGTGACCTGGTGCTCGACAAAGACCCCGACACACCCTCGCACACCCTTCTCCAGGAGAGCCAAGTATCCTGGCAGCTCAGCGGCCAACTGGCTTCTCAGTAAGACATACGACTGGCTAGCCTCCATGAGCGCCGATGCATCTCGCCCGCCGGAAGCCGCAGACGGATGCCGTAGGAGGTGATGATGTAGGGGCCGCAGTGTACGCATTGCGCCCAACAACTTCATCGGTCCTTCCATACTATCGCTTAGCATGTCCAAGCGCGCGAGCACCCTGACTTCTATGGAAGCCTGCATTATTTGACACGCGGGGAGGATATAGCTCTTGGACACCACCACAAAGGCATCAAATGATTCGCTCAGCTCTGTGCTATTGTCGTCGGAATCCACGAAATTCATCATCCGGCCAAAAGCGAGCGACCAGACCAGCTGCTGCATGTGGAAGTCCTTTACCGATGCTACCCACGTCTTCACAACCCTGTGAAAGTCTTCGATAAACTTGGCGAACAACTGCAGCTCCCTCTCGTATTGTGAGACATCTTCCGCTCCGTCGTACCAATGGCTATGGCTTCCCACATTAACAGCGCCAGGATCAGGCTCCCTCTCGTACGGGAGACTCTGGTTCAGACTTTGGATGAAGCCCAGCTTGAGGCCGGTGGTTAACCCAGAGAACGTGCGTTTCTTTCTGCTATGCGATTTCGAGCCCACCGTGTTCAAGACCACCCGGACAACCTCCCGCCGGCGCAAGCCCTCGTTCACGCTCCGCAGCGCCCTCAGTAGCTCCTCTCTCGCCTTCTTCAAGTTCTCTTTATCTCTATGGCCATCGGGGGTCTCTTCGTAAATGGCTTGCAGAAGCGCCGGGTACCTAAGGAAGCGATGGACGGGCTTCTCGAGGAGGGATCGGAGATCGCGCGTGTCGGTGAAGCTTGAGGCCTTTGACTCGACAATCCCCAAGTACGTACGGAAGGCCGGAGATGGGGTGGGGGTAGTCAAGGCGGCGTAATGCGAGAGCGACAACTGGTGGCCAGAGATGTACGTCTTGTAGAGTGGCTCCAAGGAAGGGATCTTCGGACACAAAGATCAGGAGAGAGTAACGAATCAACGAGACGGGAGACGCACGAGATCCAGGAACACCTGACCAACGCAGCTATCCGCTCCTCCGTCTTCGAGCATATTACCCAGCGCCGGCTCGAGTCTATCGCAGAGGGTATCAGAGAGTTCCGCCAGCTCGACGATGTTTCCGAAGATACGCCTGACGTCATGGGGAGTCATGGGACTGGACCATGATGGATTTGCATCTCTGGACATCGGAGGAGACGAGCTGGCAAGGGAATCGACTTGTTCAGAGACTCGGGAAATGTGTTGGTCTGAGCGGCTCAAGCTGATTAGCGCACATCCGAGAGGAGGTAGCATTAAGATGGGGGCTAACCAAGCGCCAATGGAATGCAATCAGTCCGTATCAAAGCCAATTCACTTGCGTAAGCTCTTTCCGAGGATAGTAACTCCAAAAGAGCATAAGTGCGCTTTGAGAACAGCGCTGTTACCTGATCAACCAAGGGTGGGAGGGGTGACACTAGATTCCTTGCCCGAGCCTGCTGTGTTACCCCTTCTTCACCTTTGCCTCCTGGTTAGATATACATCTCATTCAAAGGATAACGAGAGAGCTTACTCGGTGGTTGTCGCCATGTATTCCATCTCTGAGTTATAGCAGCTATCTGATCCTCTACCTGCCGTCCGAGTATGGACAATAAGATGTCCTGCGTACGACCCACTCCCGTTCGGCCGGTCACTGTCGAGCTGGTAACAGACGTGACTTCCCACCGCGAGTCTCTCCTTAGGTCGACGATGAAATCCGAAGGCGCTCGAAACTCGTAAGTGGCGTCGTGCTCGCTTTCATCCGCCTGCGCTCGCGCAGGGGGTTGACATCCAGGGATTTGTACTGAACGTCGACTCTGTATGCTCTGTTCTTCCAGCATGATTTCTGCGGGGGTTGGGTAAGCAGTCAGCGAGCACGGATTGCCTTTGTGTTGCTTCGACGTCGGATGGACGTCCGGGTCACTGCATCCTATTGGGTTTCTGCGAATACAATGCAAGATTGGAACGTGGATGATCGGTGGATATATACCAGTACTGCATTAACGACACGAGGACCAAACGAGGACAACAACATCCGATGACTGCACCCCCTGCCACTGGCACCAGTCACATCAGTGCTGTTGGCCGTCTTCGTAGGGGACCCTTACCAGTGTGAGTCGAGGGAGACGTGATGTCTCACTCGTCAGATAATCTGGCCAAGTTTGATTCGACCTGAGTACATAGATAGAGGAGAACAGCCGCTGACAGCTTCGTAAAATGAATGCATGCTGGTATCGTTGAGGCTCCCGTTCGAGTAAGTACTAAAACGAGCGGCTCTTTATCCGCTGGTAGCCACCATAGCAATCGATTCCATCCCTGTCGTTCTCTAGGATAATCCACTACAGTCTAGTTACTTAGAGGTTTACGTACTGTTACTGCATGTCTTGTCGTAGTCGCAGTTTGACGTTCGATGTGGGGTCGGACTGGTCCACTGTAGGTCCTACATTCCCACGAAACCACCGCCCGACATTCTACACGACCACCTCCTGCCTGCTCTCGAACTCTACAATTTCTCCCGCAAGGTCCGCAGCATCCTTTCCTACCATTTTCTCGACCACATACAAACTCGCGTCCATCCCCGAGCTTACCCCACCCGCCGTCACGATGCGAACGCCAGCCTCATTAAACCCCGCATCGACCCATCTCCTTTCTTTCACCAGCTCGACCTTTCCACCCGCCTTCGCCGACACCTCAGACAGCATGTCGTAGAACATGTGATGCGTCGTTGCCTCCTTTCCCCCTAGAACGCCCGCAGCGCCGAGGATCACGGAGCCCGTGCAGACGGACAGCAGGACCCTGTGCGCGCTGCGCGGTTCCAAACCCGCGAAGCGCTTGATCAGGTCCAATACCTGCTTCCCGTCCTCGCTTGTAATTAGGTCGGTGATGACCTGCGGACCCGCGCCGGGCACGACCAGGACGTCGAAGTCCTCGAGCCGTTCCCTGACCTGGACGAGCGTGGCGTTCGGGGTGAGCGTGAGCGGCCCGCTGGCCGCCGTTACCGGGGACGCGAGCGCGAATGTAGTGGAATGGAACACAGCCGGAGCGCTCAATGATCGGCCGCTTAGAACAGCGGAGAAGATCTCCACTGGCCCAGTGAAGTCCAGGGCGTCGGCACCAGGGTAAAGCAAGACGGCGATGTTGTACTGCGACATTGTTCGTAGTAGGCTTTGTGTGGAATTACGGTGCGAAGGTGAGTGCTTTTGAACCATGCTCCAATCTTTCTCTGCTTGCCATCATTGCGGCCAATCACACCGCTGAAGCCCCGAAGGGTAAATTTGACTATTGAATGATTCGAAATTTTATGGTGGTTCGATCTTGGATACGACGAGCACTGCACCGCCAAGGTTTCGCGCAAAACGCCGACCCTTCGAGTATACGATACGAGGTGCATTCTACTGACCGTCGTAGTATGTCTAAGAACTGAAGGATACTAACTGAACTCGATATTGCTCACTGTTTCGACTATCTGCTATTGTAGGGGACACGATAGCGCAGTCCGGTCTGACCTCGTCTAAATTGTGTCCGTGTCTTCCAGGCAGGTATACCCCATCACTGGCGTGAGGTCGGGGGTTGCTCTGGACTCCTAGGTGCCAATCGTGTCTCGGTTGCGGTCCCCTGCCCGGAGAGGGTCGAGTCTCGCGACAGCAGGAAGATTTTAGCTAGCTCCACTCTCGAGCATCCTTGTCGCACCACGAAGGTCGCCTACGTCGAGGTGCGTTAGTTCTGATTAGCCGCTGTATGATCACAGTCCATGTACTATTTGGCTCGCTGCCGCTCAATATCGCGAGCCATCCAGGCCCATCCTCGTCGTCCACATGGGTATCTGACTACGGTGGTACGGATACTTGGTACTCCGGAAGAGAGTAGGCAACTCTGTATTGGAGCCCGCACAGGCTATCTCCAACCCTACTCGTCACAGTGAGGTTGCTTCAAGGCGATGCCGTGTGCTGCCATGTGCGTCCCAATGAGGTAACCTTTTGCGTAGTAGTTACCGCTGACTGGCAGCTTGTCTCTGGTGAATATAATGAATAAATGCACATTATACGAACATGAGTGAACCAGCATGGAGAAAGCTACAAAAGAGCCCTTTGTCGAGACCAGACAAATACAACCAAGGCTACAAGAGCGATACCCCCGCCCACTCGGGAAATAGGCACGGACGAGACTGCAGCCCCTGCTATGGGATTACGCGGCGTCGGTTGCTTGTGCCACTGGCCTTCGTAGCTGGCAAGGGGCCAGACACGTTTGCCGAAACCTGTGTTGCATTTATGACATGACCATAGCGGGCCGTCAGCTAGCACTCGAAACCACCACTTCCCAGGTTTTGCTTTGTGCTCGTCTGGCTGAGGGAGATTGGTCGTCTTGTAAAAGTCTATTGAAGAGTCCTCTAGCCTCTGGACGACCTCTGACATTGTTGGTCGGACAAGAGGGTCTTGCTTCCAGCAGTCTTGTATCAGTGACCACAGCGCATCAGTTAGCTGGGGTGCGACTTGAGGGGTGGGACGCCTAGGTCGTATTCCTTCCATGACGGCATCTTCCCAGTTTGTCTTCTCATTTTCCCATAATACGGAATAGTCCAGTACGAAGGGCTCTTTTCCGGTGAAGATCTGATAAACGTATTCGTAACCGACCCTCTAAGAAACATATGGCTTGCATTCTCACCTCATAGGCAGTCATCGCAAAAGAATAAACGTCGCATTCAGGAGTCATATGAAGCTGCTTCTTGTTCGGTAACTGGTGTATAATCTCCGGGGCAGAGTGTACTGCTTTCACCTCGGCCAAGGATCGACCGGTGTAATCGTACAACCAAGCTTGCGGCTCCCAAAGGGGGAACTCGCGTATGGCGACGTGGCCATCAATAATGAAGATATGTCTCTACCGTATGGCGTCAGCGAATGACATACAGGTCATGATCGGGGTGGACGACAATACTCACTGGCTCCATGAATCCGTATACTACAGATGGTTCCGTGTGGTGCAGATGGGCCAAAGCTTCGGCGACCTCCTTGATCTGACAAATATTGAGTTCCTGTCCCAGGGCTGATGCCAACTACACCCACCAAAGCAAGCCTATCTGCTGCGGGATTAGCCTTCAGAAATAACCTAATTTCCTCGAATGGCACCTCTGGCAAGAACTCGTCATAACGTGTCGTACCATAAGATGGAAGAATATGAGGATGCAGCATCACTACTCGTTCATTGACACGGCGAACCATGTCCTGAGGTCTGGCCTGAAGATTGAATGTTAGAAGACTAAGTGTCAAGTAGCACTTAAGATACGCCATTACAGTTGAATGGTGAATTTGCTTGAATGGTATATCGTACCGGCCGCGAAACATGGACAAAATACGTGTCTCTGTTGCCGACCTTATATAGGGCGCATGCACAAGGAACGGCTTAGAACAAAGTATCTTCCAGGTGCTATCAACCTAAGAAGTACCGTCAGACGACACATCAAACTACCTAAGGGAAGTACAGACCAGAGTTTTTGCGCGACCCGGGATATCAGTGAAACGTTCCCCCTATTGAGTGATAAGTAGTTATATTTTGTGGAAGGTAGTAACGAACATACAGCAAGCAAAATCGCCTCTATGGCTATCCGTTCGCTGTATGTTAAATTCGATAATTCCCGATTCGCACCGGACGAGAGGAGTGCGTGCTGTAACATGGCCAGAGGTTCCGTGACGCCTTCGACACTATACGCATACTGGGCAAACTCCTCAGATCCTGCGATGGCGTCCAAGGATGCATCAACGTTCGCTATTCTGAGACTGACGGCACTGCCAGTGCGCAGTGGGACAAGACGAAAACACCAGAGACTCACCCATAAGACAGTAGGCCATATCGTATATGCAGGGATAAAGCAAGAGAACCTCAAGAGGATGGGTTCTGTCGTCAACTTGTAGAGGACCGGCCTGCCTTCACGCAAGTATTACAATACGAGCGATTTCTCGGATATATTATACCTACATGATAGGCATGTAAAGGACCTTGCGTGGTATACTTTCGCGAGCACCTGCTGTCCTACTAAATATAATATCTTGCATTTTGAAGAACGAGCTCTAAAGGGGGGAAGCACATTATCTATCCATTTAGAATACAATTAATATCTCACGTGCCTCCGGTTTCCACTCGAGCTTCAGGATCTGATGATCACTGTGTTCTCCTTCTATGAGACAGACTTTTCTACCCGATGTGGAGATCACGCGAGCTCGAAATGAGACTTCCCAGCCATAAGAACGGAGGAACATGGACCGGACTTCGCGATGCGCCTCAGTAGATGGTACCGTACATAATAGAGAGGCGTAGATTAGGTTGGGGTCTTTGCGCATATCTTCTTTGATGCCGTCCACGAACTGAGATACTACTTTGCAATTTCGATGATGGTGTATACCCTATGGCCAATGCTCTCGTCAAAGTGATATACCTCAGAAGGGAAGTATTTACGAACCTGATTCTCGCAGTACTGCCACAGATGGCGTAGTGGACCTGCTGCATCAGCACCGCAATGTTCCCTGAGTGCAGCCCAATGTATCACATCGTATTCGAGGAATCTTCCTAGGGCGGACATGAGATCATCATCTCGAGCTCCCGAAGACTTGCATAGATGTTCTATCCAGCAGCTAGATGCATAGTCGAAGCCTTCCCCACGGGGAATGAGCCTAGAATCAGAGGCAATACTTATCCAGTATTGGACCGTACAATGAGACCGTCTGTGGTGGCGCAGAGCGGCATGCAGGAGCTGGAAGCATGCGACGGCGATCATACTATGGTCTGAGCTTGGGACGATCTTGAATCGTTCATCGTCGCAAGCGTATTCAACATAGCGGGAGAATGAAGGGTGTCGCATATATATCTTGGAACCTTCCCCGTAGTCAATCACTCCTCGGAGAGATCCCAGAATGGTGGCGACGTCGGAGACGCTTGAATAGCCCAGCACCTCCGTTATAGAGGCAGGATCAAGAGGATGAGATGGCGAGGAAAGGATTGTCATCGCAAGGACAGGTCGGAAAGCTCTTCGTGTACTATCTTGCCCTAGGGTGCTGTAAGCATTAATGAGGAGCGCATGGTACATGTCATGGAGTCCAGCTTCTGGGTCGTCAGTGGCCGTGCCTCGCAGATCGAGCTCCTCCTCTACGCGACGTATATCCGCGTCAGGATTGGAAGAGTTGGATAGATATTTGCAGATTGTTGAGGCCCAGATGAATAAGCCGCCGGCGCGCGCCGTAAGTTTTTGTATGTGTTCATCGCTACGCCAAGGCTCTTTCTTGTCGTGCGACAGCGCGAGTTGGTGGAAATGCTGTCTGAAGTATTGTTCGATGTCGTCATTGTTCTCTTCATTATATGAGGAAATATCCAGCGAACGAGCACATCTGATATTTTCTAAAGCATTCGTAATGCTCTCCGTCGGCCTGGTAGTGATGAAGAAACGAACATGGAATCTGAGCAATTGGATCTGAGACTGAAGGAGTGTGAGCAGCTCGTGCCAGTCTCTACACTCGTCAAGCGCATCCAGAATGATTGTGAATGGTGGCGAGGGGGCTGCACAATTCATCAGAGGAGCAACAAGGAGGTCGTGGAATTGGTCAGAAGCATGATCGGGGACAGTATTTTCAAGCGCTCGCAAAAGGTGGTTGCGGTATGATGGGAAAACCTGAGCCAGAGCGCGAGCAATGGTCGCAAAGGTATCTGTCAAACCACCTCGTGAGCCGACCGTCGTACCACCCCGTCGAGCATCACCGTCGGACTGGAAGAAATACGATGCTCCAAGAATCGGTCCAAGAGTTGGCTCCGGCCGCTTGGCGTCGAAAAGCACGCGTGCGAGGGTGTGAGAGATGGTCGTCTTTCCGAAGCCCGCACTACCTGACAAGTACAAGATCACAGCAACGCCGGGTGTCGCCGGGGCCTCTGCCCAGGACATCAGGTCGGAGAGCATCTTCGTCCGGGTACCTTCAGAACAACCTAAGGTGCGCGACCACTGGGCCCCACGGACCTGATAGCTCTGCAGTTTCTGCAAACCTGCTCACAACAGACTTGCTCATAGATACAGGAACAAAGAACTTGTAACTTACGTTGTTCCTGAGATACCAGAGTAATACTCTGATGCGCCTTGATCGTAACGTCTACCTAAAAGACGGGTTAATTAATGCGCGGAGGCGATTCAAAGGGGCTTGCCTGGATTGTCTCGATCATCTCATCAAGAATGCGCCGAAACGAATTTTGCAAATCTTGGTCTGTTTCGTGTCTTAATATCCGGGACGGCAGATCTCTGTTGAGCTCCTCCAGTGCACGAGATAGCAGACCCCTCAGTTCCCTGAAATGCAACTCAAGTTCAGTAGCAAGCTTTGGAACTCTGAGAGAGAACTGACGAGGCATAGTGCTCTAACATTTCTTTCATATCCTGATCGTCCCTCACATCGTATACCATTGCATGCGCCTGAAATGACATGAGCCAGTCTCGTGCCCGGCGACCTAGCAACGTCCACTCTGTCGCATTTCCTCTGACGTCCTGATTTTTGAAACCATTAATGCTCGCAGAAGATCAAATCATTTGAACTCCCGAGTCCCACTCACCATTATCACTTCAATTAGCTTTCCCATGACAGCACCAACGGGTTTGAGAAAGGGAAGCACTTCGAGCGAGTCAGCGACAACAGCCAGAGCGCGGGCGATATCTTTGGCTGTCGAAATGGCTTGATCGCTGCGTGTCGTTTCAAGATTTAGGCGCTCAGTGTCAGTCCACATCGGCTCCTTGTGCCCTAGTGAAGAATGGCCTCGATCAGAGAGATTCAAAGCGGTGTTCGTCTTAGCCCGTCGCTTGAAGTTCAGGTTGAAGAACGTTTTTGGTTTCCTGCCCTTGTTCGTAGAGGGCGGCGAGTCTCCAGGTAAATCATGAGTGACCGATGTCCAGGCTGAGCGCTGACGGCGGGAGCCCCAGGATACCGGGTCCAAATCCATAGTGTTCAGTGTTGTGAACAGGAGATGTCTACACGGCAGGCTCCTTTCCCCAATAGGTTGTTGTGAATGCTGGAGAATGTGTCGCCGAACCACGACGACGGAGTGTTGCAGGTGAGAAGCGCTGGAACACTCACGGGCACCGTTGAAACGGCGTCTTCTAAGGCTCGCTCACATCTACAAGGAGCTCAGATGGCCGCACTGAGTCAAAGACGGCATATACACGAGGACGGGGCTATACGTTCCGTTGATAAACAGAAATACTTGAGCGCGTAAGGAGATACTTCGGTGATAAGTTAAACAGACACGAGTGGCTGCGGTGAGACTCTCATAGATCAGATTGAAGCGCGGGATATCAACCTTAAGGAGTAGTATTGCGGCTCTCCTGGACGTAACATCATGGCTATGGCTCCAGAGACGAATAGCGAGGCTTCTGTGCTGAACATCTGAGGTTAGGTTACGCTGCGAGGAAAGAACTCAAAAACATCACGCACTTCTAATTGCAATCACTACGGTTGCAAATGGACGCCGATCTTTCATTTTATCACACCGGTGCTTCCGGCATGCAATGGCTGGAGAGGCAGCAAACTTGACCAAAGACCTTGTTGAAACATCAGGTACTGCTTGTTTTAGTGGACGTAACCCAAGGTCAGTAAAACAATTTGCCCAGGAGCTGTCATAGAATTCGAGGTGGTGGCGAGAAATGAAACGTTGATTTCATTACTGCTATTTGCGGAACATAAGGCGGTGCGCCACTTTCGAGGCGCGAGATGGCCTCCAGGCAAGACAAATCAATAGCACCTGCGGCAGGGCTCGGATTGACTTAGGAATTTGTACATAGGGGTTTTCAATATATAAACAAATTGTGGTAGCAAAGGAATAGCAAAAATCGGCCCATGAGAGGTCCATAGAGTAAGGGTGCTGTGAACAGTAGCCGGTCCATTGAAGAGGGAGAAAGCAACATATCCCTTCAATACTTCGTACACAGACTCAATGTATGTACAGAATGCTGGATTAAATCAGTGAAGCATGAACACTGCACACAGACTGTTTGACATGCCAGTTACTCCTCCTGGATACTCATTTAGGTGCAGAACTTCTCAAAATTCTTAGGGGCCTCGTGAATTTACCAGATGCTCTAATATGTCTTTCAGAATCATATTGAACCAGAAAATAAATTAATGTGCCCTCAAAGCAAGCTCGTACAATTTCTGCAGGCCGGCCGAGATATGCCCGAACGAGGCACGACGCGTCCAGATACCGTGACGTCGCGCGATAAATGAGTTCCCACGAGCGCGCCGGCGCGTCTCGGGCAGAGCTTGGGGACAGTTCTCGAGTCTCTCAATCGCTCTCTTGGTCCCAGGACTGCTTTATGAATATTGCCTCGTGCGTAGACATATATGAATAAATATTTGGTAACCCTATATGAATTTACAAGATCCTTACGGATTTTGAGAAGTTCTGCACCTAAATGAGTATCCAGGAGAAGTAACTGGCATATCAAACAGTCTGTGTGCAGTATTCATGCTTCACCAATTTAATCCAGCATTCTGTACATACATTGAGTCTGTGTACTGATGAAGAGTTATGGAGGCAGCAGCACACACAGTGCGCCCTACACAACTCACCTGTATTGAGTGGATGCTGTAGCTACTGGTAAAGCTCATATGAACAACCCTTGTCATTAGGTCACAGAGCTGCAGGGTTTATATACACTGTGGCCCATAGGCTGACTAAGCTATGTGGAATATCCCTAATCCTATTGAGCTCCACCTATGATGTCACTGACCCACATGAGCTCCGTGCCCTTGTACAATAGTGGAATATACCAGAATGTTCCAGAGAGTTCTGGTACATTCTGGTACGTTGTAGAACCTGGCAGCTAAGTCAGCGCCTAGTTCAACATGTACGAAGTCTCCTGGAGGCTCCCTACTCTAATATCCTACAAGGCCGCTGGTGTTCCCGGTGCTTCCGCCGGAGTTAGGAGAAACGTGTTTCGAGTCTTATAAGAGTGGACGCGCTGCTCGATTGTCCACTCTTATAAGCCTTGTTATTTGGGAGGGTCATGGAGAGGCAAGCCAAAATAAAGTTTACATAATTATATAGGCTAAGTGGTGATCGCGTGGTTTCCACATGGTACGCACTTACAGTAACCCTAGCAGATGCGGCCGCCTCGAAACGACCGCTGGGTAGAAGGGTGGGTAAATTGCAGTATAGGCGCCCTAGACTCGCGACCAGTCCTGTACGCAATGCACACGCCTTCCTTTTTTGGTTTCGGAGTGATGGAAGGCGTGAGATTGCGAACGGACTGGTGACAACGGACAGTCACATAGCGGGGTCACAACTTTCCCCGCCAAGTGTGACTCCGACTTAGAAAAATTTGCCCCCTCAGACGTACAAAATCGTCTCTGGCACACATTGTTCAATGATGTTTTTGAAGTGAATGGAGTTGACTGGAATAGGTGAGAAAAGAGGATTTTCTCCTTGAGTCAGTCCAAATTCATCGAAATTTGACCTATGTCAAATGAATCTATGGCCTTCAAAACCTACAATGGTGTACATCTCCCAAGGCATGATTTTTCTGAGTTATGAGGCTCTCAAATCACAAGTCCCACTCATAGTTGGCGCGTGTCACGCGCATCCCGCCAAAAGGGCGACCGTAGTTCCCAGCCGCTTCGCAGTGTAGCGAGTATTACGAGCGGAGCTTGAATTGCGAAGTGGCTGGTATCGAGCCTATAGGCGCCCTATCGTACAACCTTTCGCCCTATGCTGGTCCAAGTGCACAATTATTCCACCCCCCCGGTATTTCCTGTGTTACCCCGGTAATTGTGAGTGGCAGTGCTGGCAGATACCGCATCTGGAGTTAAAATCTCACGACTATTGGGAAGCGTTTAATCGGCATCTGCCGACCTTGCTCACATGTCACATTGGCCTCGGGCTCTTCTAAGGTCCAGTGGACAGTGTACGTTAATACTGTCGATCTGACTGGGTATCTGAGTATTGTACGACACTGGAACGGTCAGGTAACTACCTTAGGTGTGCAACTGTCGCAGTCGAGACTCGCTGCAGCCTACTGAGTGCATCTCAAGCCTGCTTCCAGGTTCGAGGATGATACGAGAACAAAATTAACTGATATTAAAGTGAATGTACTGTAGCCTATGATCAGAGTACTTATCTATCTATTGTGAGAATATGAAGGTGGCAGAAAAAAGATGAATGAATGATATGGGATAATCAGATATCTAAATGAATGAAACGCAGCTCATATCACATCGACGGACTGCTTGAAATGTTTCAAAAGTATTTCATGCTACACTGTTGGTCGTAAGGGTCCTCGATGTTGAGATCGACCTCAGACGAGGCAGACGCGACCGTATCGTGCCTCCGCAACCGACACGAAGTAGGGGAATGGTGAGAGCTTCCCGATTTGTCGACCGCTGGCTCTTCAAACGACCTTCCAGATACCGGCGACGTTGACAACTGATTTCGTACAGATCCGTGCGTGGCCTGGCGTGTAACGGTCTGAGTTGCGACTCGCGAGCGTTGCTTCTTCGCCGATCTCGAGCCGTACTGCTGCTTCACTGGCCTGGGTGCAGGTCGACTTGTAGCCTCCGAGTCCTCGTCATCTGAGCCAGCAGCTAGGTCAAAGAACTTCAAGTCGAAGTTTGGTCGCGGTTTGCTTTTGACGTTCCTGCATCGAGAACGACTAATGGAATGTGGGCTTGCAGAACCCCGACTCGCAGTAGATGCTATGAGGGGTCGTCAGTGAATCAACCGAGTGACTGGTACGCGCCGCAATAGCGCTGTCAATTTACTACTCACAGTTTTGATCCTCAGATTCACTCTTGGCTGACTCGGACTCCGCTCCGTCTGAACATGAATCGGCACCTTTGTGCCGCTTCTGGTCTCTCTCTTCAGCCGTATCCGACCCTGGATCCAGTTCAACATCACTGCTCTTGTCGATAGTCTCAGACCGAGGCCGCTTGGATGGGATAACAGAGGGAGGACTGAGCGGGAACAGATGTGCTGGTCATGATTGGAGGAAACAGTGAGTATCCCACACAACAACTTTCAGTAACTCGAGACTGACCCTTCCTTTTCCCTTTACTCTGCGCAGCTTGCGCCTTCTCCCGGATCACCCTCCGGGCGTCGCATTCAATCGGGCGTCGCGTCGCTTTTTAGACATCGAATGACGTCTGTAAGCTTAAGAATTTACTCTCGTGACTTAAGATATCGCGTACCAATATATATAATGCTGTCCTACCATGACGCCTTGGCGGAACCCTTGTTCCAGTATGCATGTGTTCCAACGGGAAACGGAAATGGTGCAGGGCTCAGCCGAGACCGCGACTGGGTACAGAGAACCCATTGCAGCAATTCCTCATTGGTTGACGAGTGCAAAGCGGGGAGTGTGTCGAGATGTTCGAAAAGGTATGGGAATATCTTCCTCAGTTGCTCATCGAGCATAGCGAAATCCCAGGACTGGTCTAGGTATACCCCAGAGATGTTCATAGCCGCCAATCCTTCAACACTCAGATCCTAGATTTCTTGTTTGTCTGGTGCTTTCCTCGTGTTCAGCTCATAGCGGCCTGTCTCCTGTTACCACATGTGGCTGTCAAAGGAAAGTAGACCAGGCGAAGTAACGTCTCACGTACGTCATGTCAAAGTCAGGCCATCCGTAACGGCAACGACTGCCCAAACTCGGAAGGTTTGCGTGCCACCACTGCCCTCACTATCTACTGTATGTTCAGATGCAGAGGATTTTTCCTTGTTTGCCTTTGGATCTAGGTGTAAGCACCTTCAGTTGAAATTGAATAATGTCTAAAAACCTTTCGTTTAACAGGATGATTTGGCTTGAGCAACGTGGCGCTAGTCCGTCGTAGCCCCGCATTGCTCTCTTCATGAGCCGCGAGTACGGTCTTGGAGTTGCTAGCAGCGGATTTCCCAGTGCCGATCCCCATATTGCTCAGAACAGTATTGACAATGACAGCTGATGAGCCAGATGACTGTTTTGCCTTAGAAACCATGCTGGATGAGGCCACGGCCTTGGTTTGTCGAGAGCACTTCCGTTGGCTAGTCATTACGGGCTAAGTTGTGGTATACGGTCAGTCTATGAAGTCGGCATCTTATAGACATTTACTCATTGATTATGATTGCCGGTACGATCGGCGAACGTGGTATTACCCTACTGACTACGACATGGCTTGGCTACCTAGCATCTGTACTCTAGTCATAATGTCGAGTCCTTGTGCCCAAAGGTCCGCACGCGGCTTCCAAATGTGTACTGGTAGAGGAACTCGAATAGATTTCTTGCCCCGCCGACCTGACCTTATGGATTCAAAAGCGGGGTAGTGGGTGTCATCCCATTCATGCGGATGACATCTGTATCCTGACGGGATGTGACCCTCAGCCTTAACTATCTCTAATAACCTATAGAAGGCTGCTTCCTGTGTGATATCTGCAAATGGATCAGCCGCTTGCGGAACTTCAACGGCATCGTGGTGAATGTGAGTCTCAACATCACTCGCAACTCGATCACCTAGCGGCTCCTCTTCATCTGGGGGATGACCAGCACCTGTCTGGTCTGGTCGACGCACCGCTGGCCTCCCATGTGTACCGTAGTAACGTTCGATGGTATCGGGATGTATGCTTGCACACTCGTCAGCATACACCCCATGCTCTGTTAAACCGACTAATCACATGTCCTGCGCAGTGATCAAGCAGCTGCACTGATACCAGCCAATGATACGTGAACTCACATTGGGACTCCGATCGTGCCCTTCGCCAGAGATAGGGTGGGCATTCCAGACCTCTTGGAAGTTCCGACAATCATCAAAGTTGATCATCGGAAGAAAAAGGTACTGTAGGAGCCATAAATGAAATGCATTCGATCTGTCAAGGGAATGCATCCGTTCTAGGCGGAAAAAGAACCCTCGCCATGAATGGGCAAATTGTGTTCCAACCTCCACCCACAGACGCTCTATCCGAGTGTTATGTGTGGACCTTCAGGGATTCACGCCGCATTAATTGTCGCATTTTGATGAAATAGAGCATCACTTACAATCCCCAGATGAAGGAGGCACGGTTCGGGCCCCTGTACAATATCATGAAGACGGAAACCTGCTTATTTTCCCCTCCTCGATCTCCTCGCATCTGTGACGGCATACCATATCTATTGACAGCATCGAGGAAGACATCCAAGACCGTCAATGCCCTATTATTGTCACTTGCCCTCAAGCCTGTCACCTGCAACTGAATGTCAGATTTCCTGTTATCCCAACATCACTAGAAGTAGACTCACGGTCCGACAATAACCGTCAACAATCCCATGGATGACGATGCCCCACAGGATTAATTTGTGATGTCCATCAATGTGCCATAGCGCATTCGGCCGTGCGACTTTATACTTCCATCGCTGGACCGTCACTCGTTCCCGTAAGACTCTGCCCAATCCGTCTACACGCCGAATTGAGGCTCGTACTCTCGCCTTCTGGATTTGCAACCCATGTCTCCTCAGGAATCCGATCAGATAGCGAATACCAGACTGGGGCTTGTCCCGACGGAAGGTCTTGACTAAACGATCCAAATCGACGTCGGTAAGCGCAGTGAAATTGTAGTCCACATTATAAAGCTTGAGGTAATACCGCATGGTATTACGATGAACGCCACAGATCTCAGCCAATTTCTTGACCATGATCCGTCGCTGTGGAGACATCGCTTCCTGAAGATACTCTAGGTCGATGATCTTGCGAGGACGGCCACGTCGTCCAGTTCGCGTCACAGTGATCGGCTCTATGTGGTTGACCTTGCTGTTGTCACTGTTAGGCAGGCTCATTCAGTGTGCTTTTGGATGAGCCCCATGATGCTTACATGCCATCGGCCCCTATCTGTGCTGTCCGCAGTCTGACCACTAGTTCCCCCATCGCTTCCGCAACAGCCTTGATCCAGTCAAGAGGCAAGCCTTCTTCTTCGGCAGAAGTCTCGAGAGCCATGAGAACCGGTGTGATATTGTTAAGAATGTTCTCCATGTGGATTCGAAGCCGCAAGGGGTCATCCTGAGCCTGCTCGATGAGCCTCGTCCCGATCGTATAGGCGTCGTGTATGATGCTATATGCATTCGAAACGTTCAGCGACCAGCTCGATGCTAGCTGACTCTCTCTGGGCGGTAGCGGAGGTAGGAGAGGCATCGTGGGGTGCGGATAGTGCGACCGGTGGTCTGAGTTCTACTGGGCCTCCAGGTTACTAATAGTGCATCGGACACAAGCGCCTGCTTTGACACGTAAAATCGGAAATTAAACCAAAACACTGACATAAACTTGGACCTACAAGTGAGCATGTGCAACACGATGTCCTTACAAAACACGCGTCCGTGGTTTGCAATGGAGGCTGCGCAAAGAGCACCCGCAGCTTCTGCAGTCGTGCACCATGAGCGATATTACTTCCCTGCCGGGACAGTCGTCATAAAGGTGCGTCCGTCCGATACTTTTTCTTCATGTGAAGCTTGAGCTTGAGTATTAGGTTGGACACGTCTTATACCGTCCGCACCGCGACATCCTAGACTCGGAGGTCTTCCACCATATGTTCTCCATGCCACCTGGAGATTCCGGTGCGGAAGGGCTGGATGATGTGAGGCCGATTACGCTCGCGTTTGTCACAACTCGACAGTTTGAAGACTTCTTGGATTTTGTCTACAGACCGTAAGTTTCATGACTCGCCTCAGGC
This sequence comes from Gloeophyllum trabeum ATCC 11539, assembly GCF_000344685.1. Lineage (NCBI taxonomy): Eukaryota > Fungi > Basidiomycota > Agaricomycetes > Gloeophyllales > Gloeophyllaceae > Gloeophyllum > Gloeophyllum trabeum. Next base: position 1,637,606 of record NW_006920416.1, on the reverse strand, counting down.
TCGTGCCAGGAACAAACACTGATACATGAAATGCTGCAGTTGGTCTCCACCGCCATACAGCGTTGATAGCCTTATCAATCTCTACGAGCTCGGGAAAATGTGGCTGATGGACGATGCCATGGCCTTTGCTCGCAGCCAGCTAGATTCAATGACTCTTCATCCAGCACGACGTCTTCAAGTTGCACGCCTGCTTAGGGTCGAGGCGTGGCTTGCTCCCGCCTTTCGCCAGCTGGTCACCATGCCGCTGCGTGATCTGACACTTGAACACGGTCGGCAGATAGGGCTCGAGACATACCAAATCCTCACAAAAGCAAAGGATGGTATCGAACGCGAGCGGCGATTAGCTGCTGCGAAGCCGCCGATGCTCGATGTTCAGGACGTGGAGTGCGAGGATCACCGGAGATGTCAGAGTAACTGGAATGTGTTGTGGAAGAGGAAAGTCGGTGCCGCTCTCTTACATCCCGACACGCCACTCGCGTTTGCGCAGGTGCTCGACCATGTGCAATCCGTAGAATGGGTGGATGTCTTCACCGGATGCCGTGACGGTGCCATCGAGAAGCTTGAAGCTAACGGTTTCGTGAGGGACAATGAAATCATCCAGCAGGCAGTCAGTCTACTTTCACCTTACTATCAGTCTGATGACTCGGGATTCCGTGGGCCGCGAATTTGATCCTTGGTCAATACACACTATTTTACTATGATTTTTAATATCTGATTGTCACTGTCCCATTGCTTACTGGTACTCGTACTGAATCTGACTTTACTTGAGATCCCCAAAGTTTACCGGGGGCGTAAGAGACATGACTTAACGGGGCACCTGTGTACACATTACCGGGGTAGTTATGCATTGAGTTCATTCAACTCGTAACCGGGAAGACAATGTAAATAATACCGGGGTGCTACTGTGTTAGAAGCCGGAGGGTTTTTTCCGGGGACGGTCCATAGTCTATGTTTCCGGTGCTAATATATTTTTTGTGCACTTGGACCAGCATATCGCCCGGCCCTAAAGATTGCAACACCTCCTGCCAACCTCCTGCCTCCTCTCGAACTGTACTATAGTGCTGCTCAATTCTTATTCCGTTCGTCTGTTCGTCTGTTCGTTCGATTGAGCGCGTCCAAAAGAGTGAGGAAGCAATGATGGCCGGCGATCCGGGACCACGGTCATGTGATGTGCTCACCGGTCGCGGCAAGGCATCGAGAATCTCCGTGGCTAGTTATGTGGACGAAATCCGTCGACGTAGATTACATGCCACATTATTCTCCTCATAGCAATTCTGAGATGTATGGACCGGGTGCCCAGGCTGAGTAGGAGTATTGACCCAATTGGGGCTCTTATCATGCTTGTGCATATATCTTGAAAAAGCCTCAGGAAATAAATGTGCCGGCCACCAACGGAGAACACATTACATGACCGTGGTCCCGGATCGCCGGCCATCATTGCTTCCTCACTCTTTTGGTCGCGCTCAATCAGGACCCCTGAAAGTACTAATGGAGGTTAGATACCAGAGAACCTGATTTCCTTCATTTTTACCGGGACCAAATTTCGCCTAATTTGGCTGTTTTTACCGGGACGCGATACCAACCTAGCCATGTGGCTCGAGATTTACCGGGACCCAGATATCCAACCTCCGAATTTTGATCCCGTTACAAGGGTTTTTCGTGGCCAAATTTGATCAAAATAAGGTATTATTCGCTATAATATGCGATACATAGGCCCAAAACAGTGCAATCTCAGCTCAAATATTTATTGGGGCAAATTGTGGCTGCACAAGCGAGTATTGAGTGCCGGGAGAAGCCGGGTATATACCACAATGGTATCTGACCTTGGATATCGAGCCTCAATTCTACCGGGACTGAAGTATCCGGCCTTACCACTGGGTACATCACCCATATTGAGCATGCACAAAACTTCGAGAATAACCGGTCAAAGGTCAAACTTTTTTCATGATTGTCCATTGCACAGTCAGTGAAACAAATTAGAATAATACTACTTTTGAGTGTGCAAAAATCTGATTGTGACACAGGATATGATCTTTGTTCAGCACTGTTCAATGAACTTTCATTTGTTTTGCAAGGCAACACTATGAACAAAATTTGACCTTTGTCCGGTTCCTTTCACACTTTCTCAGTGGCTCAATATGGGTATTGTACCCAGTGTACGGGCGCTGCGCCACATTTTACCGCAACCGTATCTAACATACAGCCTCCAGACCTCACTTTTTTACGGAATTGGTATCTAACCTCTATCGGTATTTTCAGGGGTCCTGCTCAATCGAACGAACAGACGAACGGACGAACGAAATAAGAATTGAGCAGCACTTATGTCTCCCGCAAAATCGGCTGCTTCCTTCCCAATCATTTTCTCGACCACATACGAACTCGCATCCATCCCCGAACTCACGCCGCTGTCAATCCTGACCACAACCTCGTTCACCCCTATCCACCTCTTTTCCCTCAGTACTGTACCTCGATGTCCCCACTTGTCTGTACATGTCACTGTGTGTCGACAACTCCGACAGCTTGTCGTAGAACATGTGACGCATCGTCCCTTCTTACCCCTCAGAACGCTCACCGCCGATGATCATGGTGCCCGTACAGACACTGAGACAGCCAGCTGAACGCCATGCGCGCCCCGCAGCTTCAAACTCACGAACCTCGTCATCAAACTTAGTACCTGCTTCCCCTTCGTGATCACCTCCGACCCGCACCACGCACGACGAGACCATCAGAGTGCTTGAACCGTTCCCTGATCTGGGAGAGGTGGTAGGATGAACGGTACGAGTGGGGATTGTGGCAACAACATTCGTTGGGACCTGATGTATAACCACGATGCGGATTGGCCAGCTCAAATGTACAATGGGTGAGAAAGGAGCCGTACGAACTGCGTCCCGCCTCTCAGTCTCACGGTTCTTCCCCCTGCCTCCTCTCGAACTCCACGATTTCTCCCGCAAAGTCCGACGCTTCCTTCCCCGCCAGCTCCTGGACAATGTACAGACTCCCATCCAACCCCGAACTTACGCCACCCGTCGTCACGATGTTGACACCAGCCTCGTTCCGCCCAGCATCGACCCACCTCTTCCC
>NW_006920416.1:1602760-1613181 GCF_000344685.1 Gloeophyllum trabeum ATCC 11539 | reverse complement strand
GTAATATTCAAGCACCTAGTGCTATTATACCCAACCTCTACACTCGTTGAATATGATTGTCTCTTCGGCCCCAGTGATTACCGTGCCCTCGCTCTAAGAGGGGAGGATGTAAGGGGAAGCGCCCATGTGGCGCGTGTTTGAGTATGTTTGGTCGCGACGCGACTTAGAAGGAAGTTTGGATATACGTAGCTTGGCAGACAACTACTACCTTCTACTCTAAGGAATACTCCTGTACTCGTGTATCTGTTCGCAATACGACGAGGGTTCACTTAGCCCCGGTGTGTGATAGCTACATACTGTACTGACGTTTTCCTACAGTGGCGGTCGGGGAAGTTGATTTCACGGAATCCTCCAGCTGATGCCCCCTGAAATCCCTAGCGGCAGCCTGGTCGGGGATGATCCTATGACGACGAGTTAGGATGGCTTACCTCGAACAATTGCTTGTTGTAAGCATGACCGAGAATACGTGCACCTCATTTTCTTGCTTGTGGTTTCTGAGTGCTATATCCACCAACCCGCCCGATTGGCCAGCAGTTTTGATGTAGCTCACTTCTGCGATCCATTCCTGCCCGTGTGTTCGAACAAAGCTACGGCGGAGTAAGCTGTCTGGATGGCAGCTCAGGATAGCGCCGTATATCATCCATGCATTAAAGCGAGTCACATATTGCATTTGCCACGTAAACCTGTAGGCCTCTCGGATCATTTCTACGAGTCGATGTGGCAGTCTGGTCTCCAAGGCAAATGCTCCATGGTGTCGTTGGGGCCGAGCAGCTGGATTGCAGAGGAAACAAAACAGCCCAATGAAAGAAGTCATGATCAAAGAAGTTGTTAAAGCTCCTGATCAGACTAGCCGCAGATTCAGACGACCTTTCAACGTGGACGTGAAAGTGGGCAAAGGGCATACTAAAACCCCGTCCCGCGGTCTCGCTGGAGTGGGCCAAAATTATCAAGTCAGGACTGCGCTGAACACTTCCTTCAGTCGCCGGCGGGGAAGGGAGTCGTAGGCCTGCGAGAGTAAGGCGAAGTACATGGTGTTCAACGCTGTCTCTGGATCATCAATGTCCTTGAATTCCAGATTCAGGTTATTTAAGACATTCATATCAGCGTCAACATTGGGAGAATCCGAAAGGAATTTGGAGGCCCAGATAGTCCACCCGCATCCTCCACAAGGCGCTGCGTAATGTTTCGTCCCGGCCATGTTCCCGTCTTATTGTGTTCGTACACCAGCGAAGAGAGCTCGAACGAAAAGGTACCGCGTGATGTCCGTGGTATTTTCCTGTCCCTGCTGATCTATCCGAAAAGACCGCACGGGATGTCTCCCCAGGAATGCTTCGATTCCGTTATTTGGCCTACTGGTGAGGAACAGCCGAATCCGCGAAGACAGCACCTCTATTCCTCTGCCCAAGAGGTCCATAAAGTCTTTGGATTTTGAACATTCATCCCAAGCGTCAACAACAATGACAAACGGGCGAGACGGAGCCGGAGCTCGTAAGAGTGGATCCATGATTAGGTCTGAATTGTTGATCTGGTGTGGCCGGGATTGAGCCTGCAAGGGAAAGGCCTAACTGCTGCCCGTATGCTTGGTAGTTATTAGCCAGATTATAGGCAATGGCCAGGAAGACATCATCCAGCCCGTAACGCCTCCCGGAAGGGTCGTCCCGAGAGAAGAAGAAACCTGCACCCAGAAGACCTTCGTCATGAAGCCACTGGCTGATGCTATGAGAAATTGACGTCTTCTTTAAGCCAGCGATACCGCATAGATAACCAATGGGCGGCGAGTCGGACATAGCAAGTGGTTCTTGTATCCATTCGCGTATTTCGGCTAGGATATGCTCTCTTGTACCAGGAAGACAGCCAAGGTTATATGACCATTCAGCGCCCCGCACTGTATGTTTTTCCAATCTCTCCAGTTCTAGCATTGGAAAAATCAGATGACGTGCACGACGAGGGGACCATCTTGAAGTAGCACCGTACCATGACTATCATGTATATTACCGACTTTCCTATCAATCTGGGCTGTCTTAACCATGATGGTGGACGCGAGATCCAACTGTAAGGTGGGAGAACCATTGCGGCAGGTCATTTCAGAAAGAAGAATCACTCACCTGAAGAGTATCAAACATGCCATCCAATACTTGTCGAAACGAGGCTTGGAGATCCTTATCTGTCTCGTGACTCAGGACTTGCAACGCTAAGCCCCTGGCTTGTTCCGATCGTGCACAATCTACAAGCTGCTTGCTGGTCCTGGGAAGGATTATGGGTTCACTGGAGTGGTAGAAGGAAGTAGGGCGTACCTGATTGCATTCTCGAAGCTTTGCCTTATACTGTCATCCAGCGAGTCTGCCGAGTTCTCCAACTTCGTATGCAGGGAGCGAAGAATCTCCTGAGACCATTTGCCAAGACGCTCCCATTCTTCGCTATTCCCTCTCATATCCTGAGTTCATGAGTTCGCTGAACCTTCGACGATAGACATACTCACGGCGATAATACTGATCACCTGGCCCATCAAGCCGCCTATTGTCTTCAGAAACGGAAACTGCTCCAGAGACTCCGCTGTATCACTAAGACTGCTCGCGACCTGCTTCAAAGTCGACGTGGAAATATCAAACTCCATTGGCTGTCTCAACTCGTCAACGATGCTAGGCGATGTATTTTCCATGGGCGCGGGAAGGGAAGGCTGCGTGGCCCGGCTGCTTGGTAGAGCTTGGGGGCCGCTCCTTGCAGGCATTGGACCTCCGCTTCGCAGGTTCGATGAAGAGGCCCCTCAGTCCTGAAAACACCCGATTACGAGACTTTCGTGCCGCCAGGGTAGGCGCGCCCGACGGCGACAGATGACCATCGTCAGGACGGCCAGATCCAGCAGCCGAAGTATTACGAGACGAGGAGAAAGCGATAGTCCTTCGGGCGAGTGACAACATCCCCTTTGCCAGTTTGCTCCGTTTTCCTGATCGAAATGAGCGCGGAGGATAGACCAGCGGACTGAATACTCAAGAGCGAGGTCGATTGGACTCTCCTGGTGGTTCGCAGAGAGCTGCGTAGGCAGGAGAGGGGTGCCTTTCCCATGACAGCTGTACGAATCGATAACGGAAGGGAACGTGGGCGAAGTACAGGTCTGAACACAGCCCTGAGCTTCTCATCTGTCAAACTCATCAGCGGAACGGAAGACCACTGCAAAGAAGACGCACCCGTTCGCATGATCCTACCAGGTGAAGCGCATCTTGTGCCCTGAGCACAGCGGAAGGCTAAGGTTTCACAGGCCACCTCATCCTCCAAGAGATCGCGCCATTGTATGTCTTTGGCTGTAGAGAAGTTTCTGCGGCTATCTGAACCCGAAATCACCGATATGGATCCCGGCATGCCACACGTTACTTGTGTACTTCATTATGTGAGTCGCGCCGAGGTCCAGAGTGCTTCTCCGGACGATTTCAGCATCACTCTACTTCACTATCGTGTTGTTGCCATGCGAAAATCGATGATATCCAGCACCACAAACCTGGAGCTGGCTCACTTCATGTCGCCTTCGCTGGTGGCTGCTGGCGGAACATAATTTAAAATAGCATCAGTGAGCTTGCAGACCTGAAGATCTGAGTTACGACATACCGCACTGGTGATCATTGACTAGGCACACTCGAATGCTTTAGAAACTATGAGTCATTCCGGGCGTACACATGAGCTCCGAATGGTAGCCGCAGTGTCTGCCACGGATCACTAGCTTCCTTTCCTTACACAATCGAAGTCTGGCGTGCGCAACCTGTATGTACAAGACCGAGTCGTACTACAGAAACTTAGGACCTAACCGGCACTGCGAGCGAAAATCATATGCCTTAACACTGCCAACCGCGACGTTCTATGGATAGCGACGAGTGAGACGCTGTCACAACTGTCCAGGCAATGTCAGAAGGGACGTACATCATGCTCGTGTTCCCATTCTGCGTGCAAGATTGCCAACCTGTCTCCACCAGGCGGTATAGGTCGATACACCCATTCATCCACCTGAGTATATCTGGGATTGTAGGTCGGCCTCCGATATTTGCAAGGCACAGCACGGGCCACCAAGTCTGCTTCTGAAGGCTCTTCCGCATAGTGAACTCCTATCTCCTCCAGCGTGGCTGTCGGTGCCGTGTCCAATTCACGCCGTATGGCGCGCTCGAAAGCATCCCAGTGTCTGTACAATCGTCGCAGCGTCTCGTACCAGCACTCCCGCATATACGACCAAACAGCTGTCTTTTCGTGTCCCCAGTCCGCAAACAGGATTTCTTTTGCGGAGGCACCGTTGATGATGGAACCTGCGAAGTGGTGTAAAGAGTATGCCGGCCATAGACGCTCAAGGCTGACTGGCATGGCGGCGGTTAACTCTTCCACGTATTCCGTGCGGAAGCAGCCACAGAGCGCGATATCCTTCACCGAGGTGCATAACCGCAGGATAGAATGAATGTAAGACATTATGTAAGCTCTCGATGCCCTATGGAAGTTGTCCGGGCCTTGCGAACTGGGGTAATCTGCGGGCCCAATGCACAGCTTGCGCACAGCTCCGGCGAGGACTCGCGACCGTCGCTCTTCCTTAACGGTGCGATTGAAAAGCTTGATTTTCTTGAAGGAGCTGAGTGTCACCGACTCGTAGAGGATGGGATTGACCCATATATGCGCGGTGCGGGAGACGAGGGTTAACGACCGAGCAGCGGAGAGGTGCCTCTTTGCCGCTCACCGGAATACTGGCCGGGTAACGCGCGTCATCAGTCAATTTCAAGGGTAAATTCGGAGTGAAGGCAGCTCACTATGTTAGCAGCCGCGGAACATCAAAGAATGGAGTCAATCGAGCAAGACAGATTCAGAAGGTAGCAGCCATAAGCAGGCGATATGGTAAGACTTACGGGTTCTAGGAGCTCCATGGGCAGCTTGTGACCAGAACCGTCCTTGATATGTTCGACGTTTCAAAGTTCATCTTCTGTTATTGGAATGTGCCGGAGAGTGGACGGGTGCGTCTCGCAGGTCACACGAATCTTCAGGCCTCAAGTCTCAAGTACTCCGTGAACCTCGTGCATGATCATGGACGATATGAGCCGCTGCGAGAGAAGCGGCCCCAACCTTGTGCTCGAACATCCGAGTCGGTACCTGCTGCGTATCGACTGAGTGCATGCGTTCCAGAGCTGTACATGCAACTTTGATCATAAAGGAGATACAAGGACTTTGGCTTCCGTAGCATAAAGCGAGTGTTCCCCGGCAGGCACGTAGCATTCACGTTATAGCCCACAACAGGAGCGTCAGACGTCAAATCCGAAAAGCATTAATTGTAAGTAACAGGCCTCCGTATCCATCTTGATAATCCCTAGCTCGAGATGGGTAGCTTGCCAATTCAGTAGATTCCGTGCAGAATCACTCAGGCACTGTCGGAAAAGGGTGACCGCACCAGATAGCCCGAGTTCAAAACATATACATCTATATGAAGTTCCTCGAGCGGCTGTGGCAGCACAAAAAGAACCCGCCGGAATTGCAACGTCGTGGACGAGCAGCTGCAGAAGCACCGCATCCCGGCTCTTCCCGACGTCATGGCCACACCATCATAGTCCGACGTCCAGATCCCAGAGCACCAATCCTAATATACACGTAACTACAGTACATTCACAAAGCATACAGCAATACAACAAGACAGCATTCCGATCCGGATCCCGACGTGACGGTATGTACATTATATGCGGTGCGGTGCGGGGATAGGGTAGGCTAGGGTGGGGTGGAGTGGTAAGATGGGAGTCGAACGCGTAACATGGGCGTAGATAATGCATCGAGTAGTAGCGGGGGACAAGGACGCGGAGGGGCTGGGTTATATCGCCCGCGGAAGCCCATCATCCGGCGCCTCCGTATCCGGCAAATCTAAAGCCCAACCGCACATCAGCCACCCACGCCCCCGCACACCAACCAAAAACACCCACCGATCGGCGACGTGAACGCCGTCACGTACGGGTGCAGATTGCTCTGGCTCTGGCTCCCCGCGAGCTCCCGCTCCCGCTCCCGCTCCTCCGCCACACCCACGGCCCCCGCCCGGACGACCGCGAGCACGGTGCTCGAGTGCCGGCGGTAGGACGGCGGCGGCGGGCTGACGGCGGCCTCCTCCTGGATCGCGCCGTCCAGGCTGTGCACCTCCACGCCCACCCCGCCGTCCTTGTCCCCGCCGCGCGTCCGCGGGCGGTACACGCTCACAGTCTGCGGGTACGCATTGCCGTTGGCGCTGGCGGAGTGGTGCACGTGCGCGTGCGCGTCGAGCATGATCTCCGACCCGGGACTGTACGGCGCGGGCTGCGGGAACGGGAAGAAGCTCCCCGTCGTTGACGGCGCGGCGCTCTCGTACACGGGCGCCGCGGGCGCCTTGGGCGAGGTGGCGATTATTGTCGGGGGGCGCTCGGGGAGGTAGTCGGTCTCTTTCACGAGGGAGCGGGGGAAGAATATCTGGTGGGGTGGGGGGGGTGGGGGGTGAGGGCACTGAGGGAGGAGGGAGGGGGGAGAGGGTGTACGTACGAGGAGGGTGATTGCGGAGGAGACGAAGCACCCAATCGCGCCCAGCATCAGTAGGAAGTCTACGATTGCGATTAGTACTCTGCCACATGGACGTGGATGGCATGTTACCTGTCCCGAACCTTTACAGACGCTACAATCAGCCTAGCAAAAGCCGACACCACGATAAGGACTCACGCGTTCGCGAGTATCGGATGGCGCCCCTGCACGCCATCAATCGCCAATATAAGGAGCGGCAGCGTGAACAAGAACCGGAAGCACACGCGTATCAGCTAGCACCCAGCCCCGTCAACACACCACACCACAACACACAACAAACACAACACGAGGCACGCACATTGAGCTGGTAGAACGTCGCGAGGCGCACGACGACCTCGACCTCGGCGCCCTCCGCCTTGACGTAGCGCAGGAACCCGGGGAACATGTACAGCACATAGAGGAACATGAGCGTCGTCGCGGTGCTCGCGGACGAGCCGACGAGGAATATCCATATCTGGCACTACCACAGGGCACCACCGTAAGTTATTTACGCCATTGTAGATGATACGGGGCCGAGACGAACCATCTCCAGATCGCGCCGGGTCACGAGCGTGGTGAGCGGCATCCCGATGACGGAGACGACGCTGCCTGATTCGGTTCAAGGGTGAGAGGTGGGTGGGAAGAAGGGACGGATGGGGGCAGACGTACCGGTGTACCAGAGCCGGTACTCGCCGCTGGTGAACCAGTCTCGTCTGCTCGGGCCTTGGTGGAGGAGGAAGAGCCAGAACGTGAGCTCTGTGCCACTACGTTAATACCCAGACCCGTCAGAGATGCAAGCAGTTCGCTACCTTCGAGATGCGTCACTCTGCGATGCGGTAGATCACGGGATAATCAGATACATGATGTAGAGTGAGGTGGGGACGCACAGCTCAAACGCCCATGCCCCGCTGAACACGAAGAACAGCGGCAGCACCCAATGTCGATGCTGGGGTCTCCACATCTCGTACGGTCTCGGTATAATTTCTGCGCAGGCAATAAACTCCCGGACGGACAAACCCTCGATCGCCCACGTACCATCTCCATACAACACATACCCTACGCGCCTTTCAGCACCCCGTCTCCAGCCACCAAACACAAGCACGCACCTTCCGCAAACTTGAGCTGCGTCATCGCGACGCCAAAGAACACGAGGGCGGGTATCGTCCCCAGGTACGAATACTACGCACACACATTCCCACCCAATCTCGGGGTCAGGGCCTGCAGCGAGCGGCACAGCAGGACAAACGCACCGTCATGACGCGCTTGAACGCGCCCGGCTGCCTTCCCGAGTTCCACAGCACGCATTTGAAGCGGTCGTAGCACCACAGGTGCACGACGAGGAAGATCTGGAACTAAGGTAGCCGCCCACCCAAATCATGTCAGCCACCGACCGCTCCCAGTCACTCTCTCTCTCGGGTGGTAAGGCACGCACCAGGACGGCAAGGATAGCCCATAGCAGGTAGGCGGTCGGCGACCCGCTGCTCATTCGGTCCAAGAAAGCAAGAGACGCAGAAAGCCAGCTTAGATGGAGGACAGAAGGCAAGGAATGGAGGATGGATTAGCTCGGCGTTCCCCAGAGCCCAATTTGGCAACAGCGTCGGGGGCTGGCTGTTCTGCATCGGCGGCTCATCTTTTCTTGCAGGCTCGCTCTGATCGTGCACTGCTACCGACGCTAAGCTTGTCTTTAGCCGGTTCGCACTTGCTTTGTTTGCTGCATGCATATGTCGGACTGCAGTGGATTCAGCCCTATGTCTTGCGGCTGGGGTATCTCTGAATCAGGCTTTTCATAACTCGCCGAGATGACCGGTGCAGCTTGTGTGAAATGGCCCTGATTGACAGTTACGTGGGACTAATGATACTGCTTGAGGTGACAGTTGCTGGAATAGCCCAAGGACAAGGTTATGCGTATTCGGAATGCACGTTCTAGATAGAGGCTAGTGCCAGTCAGCAGGACTGCGGACCCTCATCTCACACTTCTTTCCTAGGCCAGCACAGTGAGAATCTAACCGCTACCCGCCCAGAAAATTTATCGCCGACTTGCAAATGACCTGCGCCACGGACGGAGAGCGGGTCAATCTATTAAAATTCGGAATCGTTAGTACAGGGGTCGTGCGTCACCTGACTGGCAATGGAACGGCATCAGATGCTGAGAGTAAGGGTGCTTGGCATGCAAAACATCTGCATAGTGACCAGGGAATGCCATTAGGCGAGGCAGACCAAGGTCGACGATCGAGGCGAGGAGACCCACAGTACTCGCGCGGCCACGCCTCCGTCCTTCATTCAGACTCTGACCCGCTGTCCCCTCCGTCCTTCATTCAAACTCTGACCCGCTGTCCCCTCCCCCTCCATCCGTCTCCTCATCACCCGCAAAGAAATCATCTTCCATCCCCTTCTTCTCCGCCCTCCCCCTCTTCTCTCCGCCCTTCCGCCCCTCACCCCGCGATCTCTCGTGATCGCTCCTAGCTCTCCCACCCTTCTCCAGCTCCGGCTCCCCGCCCAGCTCGCCTGCCTCCATCTCCCTGCGTATCCGTGCCCGCAGCTCCGCGCGCCGTTTATCCGTCTTCGCCTTCTCCTTCGCCTGCTCGGGCGGCGGCACTTCCCCGAGCCGGACTTCCGGCGGGAAGAGGGAGATGTATTTCTCGAGTCTTGGGTAGTGCTAGGCCGAGTGCGGGGCAGCGTATATGCGCATGAGTCCATGAGATTAGACGGGGATAGCAGTGTGTCACGTACCAAAATGTAATTCAAATCCACTCTGAGCTCAGCCAACGCGCCCTCGAGCTCTTTTCTCTCCGACCCGCGCAGCCCATCCCGCGCCAGCTTCTTCTTCGTCTGCGCGATCTTCCGCACGACTTTCTGCCTCTCTATAATCGCACCGCGGTTGGAGTACCGCAGAGACAGGGGAAACGTGGACACGCACCGAAGAACTTGACCTTATGATACCGCACCGCAAGCGCACGCTCCTTCCGTGCGCGCTCCGCCGCCTCCAGATCCGCCTCCAACGCTCTCAAACGCCGCTCCGTCTCGACGCGCACGTCCGCCGCCAAGTTATCCTGCCTCTCCCTCAGCCACTACACGCCAGAATTATGGGACACACACGCACCTTGGCGAGCAGCCTCCGCACGGACCGCAGCTGCGCCTTGAGCTTCTGCACGCCGGGCACGCCGGTCGGCTCGTCCTGCCCGTGGTACGCCTTCGGGCGGCGCGCTTTCTTGGGTTTGGGCTGCGTGGAGGGACCGGGGTCGCGCGTGCGTGAGGGGGCCATGTTGTTTGGGGTGGGATGGCTGGAGGGCTGGGAATTTGGTCGGAATGGGTGGAGAAAGTGAAGGGGTGGAAAATCGCTGAGAGGGGTATGTTGTTCCCACGGTTCTCCTGCATGTCACGGTGGCTGATTGGCTTATGTACTATAGGTGTGGACTTTTAGATCAATTAAAGAAATTAAAGAAATTAAATCGAAGGCGAGAGAGAAAGAGAAGGCAAAGACACTCCGTTCGTGCCCCGTGAGCTTCAGAAGGGGTATATTATTGAAAGGGTATACTAGTGCTATATTCAGGGATCTCCCTCGCTTGAAATATCCCTCGAGGCTAGTTTCTTCGGTTTCCACAGCACATGAATTTTGCTTCGCAGCGCTGCGCGCCGTATTAACTCTCTGGATAGCTTAAGGCAAAACCTGGTGGTATTTCAAGTTTGAATGGACACCTCTATGTGTATCCCACTGCTCATGTGAATCGCAAGACATTAAGCAACCTGGAAGTCAAAATCATTTTTCTTTCGGCGGCGCTGTCGCGCCGCTCACTTTATGCATCCCAAACTTAATGAATCACTTGTCACTTACCCACCTATAGTACTTCTACCTAGCTATGTGTCCCGGATCTCACAGTACAGATATAACTCTTCAG
>NW_006920416.1:1556889-1601639 GCF_000344685.1 Gloeophyllum trabeum ATCC 11539 | reverse complement strand
CGCAAGACATTAAGCAACCTAGGAAGTCAAAATCATTTTTCTTTCGGTCGGCGCTGTCGCGCCGCTCACTTTATGCATCCCAAACTTAATGAATCACTTGTCACTTACCCACCTATAGTACTTCTACCTAGCTATGTGTCCCGGATCTCACAGTACAGATATAACTCTTCAGCCCCAATTTTGGGAGTGAAATAGCACCATAAGCGGCAAAAGAGCGCATTTTCGGACAAATTCTCCAACAAAATATATCTCTTTCATTTTACAAACAGTTGTGGATGGGATCGCTTCAGTAGGAAGCTTGCACGCGTCGTGAAAAGGTAGGGAGGCTGGAGGATGGCATGTGCATGCGGTGCCACAAGCGTGAGAACACCTACCGAATACAGTAGAATAATTCGAAGTCCGAACTATGTCATTCAAACTCAGTTATAGATCTATTTCGCCACGCCTATAGTATAACTGCCGGCTGATTTGCTCTCGAACGCGTGCGTCGTAAACATGCTGCAGCTACAACTACCGCTAGCCTGCTCTCTATAATGGCATGACTCTGAGGGGTTCAAGCATTTTGTCATCTGTCCGGCGGGCTGGTCTCAGGTCTGCACGCCCGGTATTAGTAGTCGGACATGCTTCCTCTGAATCGCGTGCTGTCGGACATCGCTACGCATACGACTGAATTCCGCATCACTAAGCTCTCAAAACTCGCTGATTGCGACAATATACAGCTATATTTTAGGAATCAGTATAAAGTGAGAAGGAAGGTAAAAAAAACCCGCTGAGAGGTGCTGGTACGCATACCTCCCTCGTCCAACAAATCTTGGCCCTCCGCGTCCTTCTGCCCTGCAACCCACAATACGCTGCTCAGAGGGATCCAAGGCTACCCTTTTTGCTTCCGTGTACGCCGGGGCGGTGTCGTCCGCGACAGCTAGCCTGACTGCCCGAGTTGCGTTTGTCACTAAATCTGGATCACTCGCTTTCGACTAGGCTATTACTAACGCTACTACTGGAGTCCGCATCGCAGAACTGTAGGCGAATAACTGACCGCTGATAGTGTCGCATCCCACCTACTGACGCCACTCGGATGAGCAACGATTCAACTCTCCTCCGCACGCGGACTCCCTCTCTCGATCCAGGCCCTGCCATAGCTCAGTAGCCACAGTGGCTGCATGCGCGCCAATCGAAGAAACCCATGCACGTCTCCTCCCTTTGTTTGCTTCCCAACCATCGATAACCCCGGCAAAACCAGCCCGACGCCGCCGAGTGGCGTGGCGCCCCCCCTTCGTGCATGCCTACCAACCTCCCTTTAGGCCAGGCACGCGCTCCCCTTCCCCTTCTCCTTGCTTTGTCCGTCGTCACTCGTCTCTCTCCATCCGGAATACCCACGCGTGCGTTATACTCGCAAATGGCAAGTGTCTCGATAGCACGACGTCGTTCGCTCGGCTAGCAGGCTGTACGGACCTCCTGCTGTCTCACTTGCTATGCATTGTTCGCAGCTTTTGGCTCTTCTCGATTCTCAGTCTGCGTGGTATATAACCCGCTCGGGGGAGGGGGGGGTGTCTGCGTTCGCCCCCTCCTCACGCCTCACGCCACACGCCACACGAACCACCATGCCCACGATACTAGTGTACGGGAAGATCAACATGGACGTCGTCGGCGACGATCTCCGGCCCCGCGACTCACGCACCTGCAACAGCACGCACGCGTCTGCGCACCGCCGGGCCCGCCGAGCACCCTATCATAGCCACAGCACACGAGCCGCGGACGCCTCGCGCGCGCCCCGCTCCGTCGACCCCACCGCCGACGGCTCCGTCGTCCCGCAGACGCCCTCGCGCCGCTCAAGCCTCCTCAGTCCTGTCCACCCCCCGCCTCCCGACGACGGCGGCCTCCGCTCGCGCTGGTCCGCCTCGACACAAACCCAGCAACCGACCTCTCCTGCCCCTTCTGGTGACGGCGAGGGATCTGGGGCTGCCCCGCGCCAGCGCGAGCGCAGCGACGCGAAACGCCCCAGCTCGCGGCGGTACGGCCGCATCTTCGAGCGCACGCCCCCGGGGCTGCTGTTCCAGCCTCCGCCGTCCCCGCGGTTTTCCCCGCTGCCGACACCGCCGTCCCGTCCCCAGCGCAACCCGTTCCTGCGCGAGCTTGCGCCGAGCTCGGCGGGGCGGGCGGGTCCGTCCAGTCCGTGGAAGGGGAAGGGCCGCCAGGTGTATGTCGAGGGATTCGAAAGATCCTTCGCAAAAGTCGATAAGAGCGAGGAGCTCCCGACACCCCCCGACTCTCCGAGGGATCTGTCGGCCCGGGTCGACGACTGTATCGCAGCGACGGCCTTTCTGTGCGACGTGCGTTCTGCATTCTATCCTCGGTTCGCTGCGAAATGCTCAGGCGCGGGATAAACACAGGTATTCACCCCGTGCGACGTAGGGATCGCCAGCGTCGTAGCGACGTCCTGCGTCTCTCTCAACAGCTCCCTGCACGCGATCAAAACCATCCTCCGAGACACGGCGCGGCACGAGTCCTCGCTGCCCGCCGGCGGTGGGACAAGCGAGTCCTACCACTCGTGGTCGGCGCGGCACGCCGAGATCCTCTCGTCACTCGAAAGGTGCGCGTTCGTTTCCCGTATCCACACCGCCTCGGCGGGCTGACGCGAGTGCACGACAGGAATCTTGGAAACTACTATAACCTCGCGGCGCACTACGCAGAGCACCCGCCGCGCGTGACTAGACTCGACGGTTTTACGACCATGCTGGAGGAGTGCGCGCGCAAGTTCACGGATATCGCGGGGAAGCTAGACGTAAGTCGCGCGTCCCTGCCTCGCCAACTGGCAAGCTGACGGTGGTTGCACACTCCAGATGTCGCTCGCGAAGCTCCGCCGCGTCCTGCTCCGCGCGCGATACAGGCGCGAGCATCGGCGCGCGGTGGAGTGTCTCGCGGACGAGCGCCGCCGCCGATCGGTGTTCAACCAGGCGTTCGCGGTATACACAGAGCGCCTGCGCGAGCTAAAGCGGCAGCTGAGGGATGTGACTGCGGGAGTACAGAATACGCCGCGGCGGGGGTGACTTCCAAGATGACAGTGAAGAATGGACGCTCGGTCGAGGTGTATGAAATGACGATGCGATAGGATACGATTACGAGGTTGCTACAGTAATGTGGATTAGTTGTGTCTACTTCTCTGTAATACAATATTGTGTCCAACGAGGATTGGTGCGGCACCTACGAGCACAGTACCAAATCTGCAAAGCGAGGATGATCCAGATGGGGTCCGGAGAACTGGGAGATACAAAGTGGTGTAAATTGCTGGGGGAGAATAAAATGGGCCGACAGATTGTCGCGTTAACGGAGACGGCGAGTATGATTCTGAGGCGTGGTCGGCTTCAAGTTTTGTGCCCGACTGAGCTTCTACCAAGGTCTCCGCGGATTCCATGCCTGTAGCATCCCATTCGATGGAGTTGTCCGCCGCGTCCTCGTCAAGCTCGCCGCGATCGTTGTTCTGTGTAGCCCGCCATCGCTCCCCGCCTTCGCCTATACGTAGGTGCAGTTCGTCAAGGGATTCGACCAGCTCTGCCGACTCTGTTCTCGTCATCGACTCCCGAAGGCCCATATTTAGTTCCGCGGCCCCCACGCCGTCGAACCTCCGGGCCGCGAGTCCAAAGGCGCTGGGCGTCGCCTTGAGTCGGGGTTTGCAGTGGTGCTCCGCCTTCTCGCTCACTGATAGGCGGGCAAAAGCGTCCGCGAGCGAATCGATCCCGTCAGGCTCTTGACAATGACAGGCGTCGAGATCGGGATCGGAGTCGGACCATGGTAAATCGGGGCCCGGGCTGACACTGGGTGAGGGAAAGGAAGAGGGGACGAGCGTCGGAGATGTCGATGGGGAACGAGAAGGGGCAGCTTCGCAGGCGGATGGCTTCGGCTTAGACGGCGTAGAGGAGCAGGCGGCTGCGAGCGCCCAGCCGTTGTCGATGGGGAAGGAATACAGCCCGAGTAGAGTGTCCGGTGAGTCGTTGTGAGATAGGTCTGTTGGCATGTGGTGTGGATTCAAATCCGAGTGGGTTGGCTGTAACTGCGATAAGTGTATCGCCGGCTGGGAGGTTTCGTTTCAACGCAGGGTGGTTGAACCCGACCGCGGATAGCGACGTCATCCCGATCGGCGAGACATATTCGGACTTGCCGCCTTGTTTAGTCCTTCACCGTGCTATTTGTGACGAGCTAAAGAAGAGATTAAAAGATCGCATCGTTCTGTACAGGTGATAAGAGGTTTCGGCTGTTTCAGTATTGAGACCCTAGCCTTGGTCGAAATATGATGTTTCTACCAAAGCTAGGATCAATCGGAAAATTACAGGACTCACGCTCAATGCAACATATTGCGGGACGAAGGGGGTGACTTGGACACCTTGGTATGTAGCTGGCTCAATGCTCAACGTTCGGGTGTCATTTCTCTACGAACGTACTGCGCGTACGATACCTCGGGTATTGGGCCCGGACGTACCTGACTTGCGTTCGATATTCCAAGGCGCAGGACTTTAACATAAAGGTGACCAACGATATCAAATCGACCGGAGGGTCCAAGCTGGAGAATTAGTAACTGCACCCGTACTAGCCTCAAAAATTTCTTGACATACTACCACACCGCCTTACCGAACACAGAGATTTGCGTTGTGGGCCCAGACTGTCCGCTGTCTATGCACAGTATAAGATTATATGAAGCAAAATGCCGTTACAGTACCTGTGTCAGCGGGCATGCTGGTAAATCCTGTCGATTGACCTCCGCATCCGCGACGATCTTCGTCTGCAGTATTGTTGAAGCATCGGTGATTTCTGCTCCGAACTAACATCCAACACCTTGATGGTTCTCCTTCTTCCAAGAGGCGAGAGAGTGACTGCGCAAGCCGTGCGTGGTGGAGTGGACGGAATGATACGAAGGACCGACGACCAAATAGCCCCTATTAGCCCATTGATGCCCCACCACCACGAATAGAAATGGCCCGGCCGCCTCATGAATGATGTTCTCTGTCAGTAACACAACAAACACAAATGGAACCAGAACTCGATCGTGGATATAAATCTAGGTACACGTCCACTAGTGTACCCTTCGTTCTCCCTATCGAGCAAGTCGCCCTTTGAGCCAGAAGCGCCCGCGAAAGGGACATGCAGGACGGCGAGGGTTGGTATTCCGAGCTGTGCGACAGCGTTCGAGGCGGAGTATATCGACGAGGGGAGCCCAGGTGCGTAGCTTGGAAGATCTTCTGTCCACAAAGCCGACGAGGACCCGTTTAGCTTCAACAGTCGCTCGCAGATATTCAATGGTAATGTGCAATGCCACGCAAAAGCCGTCACTTGTCCAGTGGATGCACAAGATGTCAGCAGGTGAGCTCGACAACACGATGCTTCCGCTTTCTTTCTATCTGGAGGCACTTCTTGCTTCAGTTGGTTGAACGGAACCGCGATTCAGGCCTGTCCCACTGCTTTAACCCTCTCAGGGTCTTTCATAAGTGCCGTCAGTCGGGTTCGATCATGTTTTGGGTCGACGTTATTGGTGGAATGCTTGATTTGCTACAGTGAATGCCATGAGAATCTGGCACCCAGTGCTGACGAGAGAGCATTGGCTCCCTCTAAAGCATCGATATCATATTTTCCGAAAGAACTAGGAATGAGTGCTGATATTATTCACAAGTATTCTTAAAATATGTATCAAGCACTCCCTATCCCCCTCTGTCAAGGCGGGCGGATATGGCACCGCAGGCTGGGCGGTCAACGGCGATGTGATCATCGACCTTTCCAATCTCCTCGACATCCACATCGCACCCCCACTCCAGAACCCCGTCGAAATCGAGGACTCCGGGCTGTGGAAAGACTATACGAGTATTCGCGACATGCCCGTAACCTCGAGCAAAGGCAAATCTGCCGTCGCTGACCCGATTGCGAACCCCCTCAAACGCCGCCGCCAAGGGGAGGACGAAGACGAGTACGAGAACCCCGCCAGGAAGCAGAGGAGCTACGACCACGCCTCGCCGGCTCTCGCATCCTTCCTGCGCGGGCCCGCGCTGCCTCCAGATCCCCTGGGCGAGGAACCGCGCCGTCCCCCGCTGGATATCAGAGGCGACCGGAACCTCGAAACTCTTCCCATGACCACTCGACAGATCTCTGGAGAGTCGAACAAATCAGAGACGAGCATGACCTCGAGCCAAAGTGGCTCCAACTCCAGTCTAGTCGCAAGTTCGAGCGGCGGGACTGATTTCACGAGCCCTGATGGCAGTATCGATTTGGACAGCCCAAACAAGGCTGCAGATCCCTTCAGCTATATGACTAGCACATCCAGCGTCGACATCCAGGGTGCCGGTGAATCCTCTGGTGTCCGCGGCCTTGCGGGCAATCTGCCCCCGCTTTTTGTAGGCGGGAGTCAGTCGCCTGCATTCGCAATGCCAGGTGCTTGGCCGCGGTCAGGCAGTGATATAAGCACTCCGACGGGGCCTATGTCAGGTATGACTCTAGGCGTGGGCAGTTCTTCCACGGCAGATCCGTTCGGGTATATGAATCCCGCTGGACCTCCATCTGGTAGCAGCTTGCTAGGTAGCTTCGGCCCCGGGACTTCATCGCTCTGGTTACCGCCCAGCGCCCTCCAGAATCCGTTCTCAGGCCCGTCCGATGATAGTGCGATACTGTCGGATCCGACTCTCAATACGCCCTTGCGCCGAGCTGCCGAAGTATCTCACCGGACACATGCCGTGCCCGTACACAAACACGCGTACGTGACGTTCGGCGCGGGGGTGATGCAGAAGGACATGGACGCCTTTACCCATCGGAACCCCCTGGAGGGCAGAAGCGTCGGCGGTTCGAGAGTTGATGTGCCATACCATGTACCATCGTCAGTTGTTTCATTCCGGACATGCGTGACAGAGTTACTGATCATTTGCATAGGGCTGCACACCCTGTTGGGTCGAGTATCATGCTCTTGGGAGGCTTCGGCTTCATTTCGAGGTTGTACGGCTTGAGCGTCGATAATGTGGTGGAGATGGAGGTAGTCCTTGCTGATGGCACTATCGTGGTTGCTGACCGAGATAGTCATCCGGGTAGGTGTTCCTCTCGGTACTTCTTGCTTTGCGTTCAGGAAATGCCTAATCTGCTATAGATCTCTGGTGGGCCCTACGAGGCGCTGGTCCCGCCTTTGGAATAGTCACGAGGTACAAGGCGAAAGCTTACCCTGTTCCAGTGGTCTTTGCTGGAAACTTAATCTAGTACGAGCCGAACATCCTCTCCTCATTGACTAAAGTACCTGACCTGCGCATATAGCCGTTTCCACCGAGCCACCGCACCCTCCCTCATCCGACACTTTCGCGATTGCATCAAGTCCGTTCCCCGCGAACTATACGCGAACGTACTCCTCACCGCCGGACCTGCGGATAAGGACTCGTTAGTGGTGATCCAGTTCTGCTATGTCGGTGTGAGGGAGAAAGGGCTCGAGTTCTTGCAGGCCATCGAGAGCTGGGAGGGCGAAACTTGCCTGTTGAACGAAGTGAGCGAGAAGGCCTTCATAGACCAGCAAGACAGTGTGGCACAGGTCCTGAGAGCCAAGGGTACGCGTTTTGATGCTAATGCGACTGTACATCTCACCGATGGATTTGTTTTGTACCGCCTCAGCTGGCAGAAATTGGTTCATACGATCGGCTCTTATTTCTTCTCTTCCGGACGAAATAATCAACAAGACTGTAATGCAGTTCGCAGACACGCCGATAGGCTGCAGTGAGTGTCAGAATTGGATACGAGATCTAGGATGGCTGATATCAAGCTGCTCGCGATTGATATATAGCATGGCTGTTTGAGCTTGCGGGTGGCGCCATCGCAGATTTCGAAGATACTTGTATAGCGAAGAGTCAGCGCGAAGCTACGTGGACTGTTGCCGCTCTTCATCAGTGGGAGCTAGAAATCGATGATCCCAGATGCAGGACGTCCGCTGAGAAGGTAATTAGCGTCGCGATGCCCGTGCTTCACCGTCTAACTTTCTGTTTGTTGTGTCTAGTGGATCAACCAGACACTCGCTCCAGTATCAGTAGGCGGTTCCTTCCCCAGCGTGAGTGACTATGACTAGAATCTTGGTCTGCGCCTTGGCTCATATTTCGGCAGTTCCTCGGTCGACACGAGCCTGCATCCCGAACCATATCCTGCTTTGGAGAGAACTGGAACAGACTATGCGAGCTAAAGCAAAAGTACGATCCACACAATATCTTCCGAAATACCTTCTGGCCCTTAGATGAAGGTGGTATCCCTATCGATCCGGAAAGTCATGAGCCTCCTTCGCCTTGAGGACGGTGGATGTCGTAATTGGATCCACATCTCGTTTCTTATAAATGTTTCGTAATATTCTATTCATCGTTCTTGGTTTAGCTATCGGACATGCTATCAAAACTCGCTATCGTGTATATATTGTATGACCCGTCCCACACTACGCGAGGAACCTGGACATGCCTTCCTTCTGCCTCAGTTCGGTCCGCTAGTTTTCTAGAGGGCGGTGGACGAATGCCGTCTGCTAGTGCGGAAATGAGAAGCACAATGTGGTGATATGTCGAGTGCCTCCTCATGGAGCATTGCAGGTAATACGGAATGCCTACTTTGTCTACACTTTGTAGCCCGCATAAATCAGAAGGTCTAACGCAACAGTTTCAAGTTAGGAAGGGAAGACGGGCGATTGCGAAGCCGCGGCCCGGCTCAAATTTACTACCTGTACAAATCAAGCGTTACAATGAATTGGAAGGAAGTGAGAGTCCCAGCACAAACACATGCACACAAGAGGGGATGGCCGTCCGGGAATTACGACCCGAAGCAGTGAGTCGACCAAGTTCATATGACCTCAAACCGTCCATCTGGTTTTATCGCGCCCCTCAAAACCACTTCGAACAAGAATGGCCCAGTACAACATTGCGGTCCTTGTCTATCCTGGGGCAGACATCCTCGATTTTAACGAGCCCCTCTAGATATTCTTATGGGCGCGCACATCTCAGACTCTGGAAAGCCTTTGAAACCACAACCTTTTCTTATACGTCACCCGTGAAAGCAGGGACTGAAACGCTCACGGTGGTCTCTGAAGCTTCGTTGTCCGGCATCCCCACATCACGGGTATTTGACGTCTTGGTCATCCCTGGAGGCGGTTGGGAAACCATTGCGGATCTTATTGCGAGCACGGAGGGAAAAGCAGTTTTGAATATTATTCGGCGGCTCCTAGATCTGCAACCGCGAATGGATCATAGGGTATTATTTTCCGTGTGTACGGATGCCGTGATCCTCGGTGCAGCGGAAGTTCTGCAGGCAGGAAGGTCACCACGCATCATCTATCCTTCGACCTACTCTCCGAGGTCTGCGCGCGCTCTGGAGGCGAAGTGGAGGTGCTGAAGGGGAAGCGGTGGGTCGACGCTGGGGTTAGGATCGTAATATCGGGCGATATGAGCTCTGGTTTAGACGCGGGTTTGTTTGTGGTAGAGAAGATGGCAGGGAGGAACGCGGCAGCGTCTGCAGGCGAAGTGGTAGATTTGAGAGGACGAGGAAAAGGATGGATGGCGCGCCGTATAGGAAATGAGAGCCTCTTCTGAGTCCTGACAAATATGTCGAATCCGCACGAACATGTCTTGTTGAAATCGCGGTGTACGGTGAATATTGTCTATGAATTAACCATGTACTTACATCGTGCCTTCCTATATTCGAGTAGTGGAGATCGGGCCGCGTTATATAACCCTGTTATCCAGCTCGTGCATTATTGTTGCCCTTCGTCTTATTTACTAGTTCATCTACTGCGTACGTGTGGTTCAGCACTAGTCGGACTTGGGTCGGAAACATGCATGGTTTCACTTATTGCTCAGCGAGATAAATCAGGTATCTTGCGGGGAACGGTAGCGTGCATTGTCGGTGCATTGTCAATCGCCTGGACTTGATGGGACGGAAGGATCAGGTTTAATCGCGTCTCTGACTAACTTGTCACAGCCGTTTGCAGTTCGATGGAACCATTTCTTGCAAATCATTTAATTCAAGTCCCCGAGGCCCCAACATCAGACCACTTGGATTTCTGTTAATTCGCGGGACGTCCCTAGTTGGTCCCTGGCACCATTCCGACACACTCCGACTATATGTGACTTTCTGAAGTGATGGCCTATCGCGGCATGGCTGCAATGACAAATCACATGCAAATACATTCAGAGTTTTCTCATTTGTTCCTTCCGTCCTCCATCCAAGGTACTGAAGAAGACTGTTGGGCAATGAGTAATCTACGCACGATCGAGGATCTTCAAGCTGAGAACGAGAGCCTTCGACGAGACTTACGCGAGGTCGAAAAGCAAAGGGATATGTTCATGGAACAAATGATAAAATACCGCGAGAAGGCATCCGGCCTCGAGTCCGATAACGCGAGACTGCAAGTTGCCAATTACAACTTAGAACGATCACTGAGGGCAGCGCAACAAGAGAGCGCCAGGCTAGTTCGATCAAGCAATAGCTCTGATACGAGAACAGCGATGTGCATCGGCGAATCAGTGTCAGCAAAATCAACCGTAAAGGTATGTCTCATCATGATGATAACATCCGAACTCACCGTGCTAAATCCCTTGCTAAGATACGCGATGCGCCTTCGTCGGTCACGCCGCGACTGCCAGGCCCTGAACATCGTCACCAGGTTAAGCAAGAGGAAATCATCGATTTGACTCTAGGTGACGACGCTTCCGTCGGTCACAATCATGGTGAGAATATGACTCCTTGCTTGCTTGACCATATACGATGACAATGCTTCTCAGATCAAGAGGTACATGGGTGCCCTCAGACACACCACGACAGCACAGCACACCCAGTCCCATCCATTTCCTCCGGTGGTCACCGTTCTGATTGTCGGAATGACCAACCCTCTGCATCATCTGCATCGACTTCTTCTGCTCAAATGAATCATTCACCGGCCTTTGACACGTTGAAATATTCGGTAGGGACCAATCACTCCGTCAGTTCAAGGGCCCTGCATGCATATCTTGTGGGTCATAAGAACTAATATGGGTTTTCTTGCGATGCAGAAGAACATGGCAAATAGATTAACAACATCCAGAGATGCTGGGCAGTCTGCTCCTCAAACATCGCCCAAACATCGTTCTCCCGCTGACAGTACAGACAATGCTGCTCAGGGCAGTCATCCAGCTACGAACCGCGTCAAGGTGGAGCATGGTGTCTCGAAGGCACCGGTGATCAAGACTATCACGCCAAACCGGGTGCCGGACTTGGCATCGAGAGTGAGTGTGAATGCATCGCGCACTTACAGATCTGATTTATTAACCTTCTCGATTGTAGACGCAAGTGTGCACTGAGCAGGTGTCGCAACCAACTCGGGTAGAGTCTCCTTCCCTCACGAAGTTGAAGCGACCTGAAAACGCTGTTCATCGTGAGGGCGTTCCGTTGGGAGACCCTAGGACCCCTAAGCGACTGAAAGGGGATACAAATGCTAATCCACGCGCTGAACATTGTTCTCCGCCTTCGTTGCCGCAGGAGGTTGTCGTGAGTGAAAGCGTAAGTACGACTACATTTCGGCCGGGGCGCCATCCTACTAAGTGACTATCTCCCAGCGTGTCCCAACATCAAGAGAGCCGGCATCAAAGAGCAACTCGACACTTGCATCACCTCATGAGTCTGGACTTAAGAGGCCTGTTGTCCTTATGGAGCCTACTTGTCCAGAACAAACACTTTCCGCAAAACGGGTCAAGGTCACGCCAGATGTATCAAGCGCATCCGCTATCAATACGCCTACGTCTACTAGCAAAGATGTGACGCAGGGGGTCAAAGTGCGTATTATTCTATCCACGTCAAAACCAATTCTGCTCTGATCTGTGTGGCCTCATCTCACCGCCGATCAGTTAGGTACTTCGCTAACTGGGAGTGCAAGAACGCATGCACCGGTATGTTTATGACGTATTCTATCTATACTGTTTTTTTAATATATATGTATGTCGCATCAGATTCCGGCTACGGGGGTACCTGATCTTGTGGAGAGTCGACCTCCATGCTCTCGGCGGGTTATTCCGGAAATAAGCAAGGGAAGTGTGCCGCTAAGGGATGATGCGCCCAGGGCGGCCGCGATAGGCGACTCCGTCACAGTTCAATTATTCAATGAAACCCGCCGCCAGGCCGCTACCGTTGCGTCTGCACCCCAAGTGATTCCGCAGAGTTCGTCCCAATGTGGAGAGACCAGTCGGAGAAAGGCGGGGGCTGTGCGCTGCGATGGAGTCTCTGCCTCTGCATCTAGTAGTATGCACAACCCAGTATTCGAACGTGAAATAACCACGGGTGGGTCTGCTGCGGCAGGAGCGACACGGCGTGATGTTCCTACATCTTCTGGTGCATCTGTCAGTGCCCACCGTCCTGCATACAGCCTCCGCTCGTCCTGCCGAAAACCCGAGGTAAGTAACGCAGACAAGCAATTCACGTGGAGTCGACTCTTTTGCGGCTTTACTAACGGAGCTTCCGCTCTTCGCTATTCAGCAAGCACCAAAGACAAAATCAGTAGATGCCCCTGCACGGACAGATGTACTGAAGAGTTTCTTGGCATACTTCAAGACTGTCCGTGTGTATTCTCGCAGCAACCTATTTCTCCATGCTCATTTGGCAGACGGCTGTCGACTGGAGCGCTCGGGACACATTGGTACTGTTTATCCTTCGGTTGGAAAGTTACCGCAAGATAAGAACCGAGATCTGACCAAATGGGTTGCTCTCTTTCTGCGTCCCGGGCGCCACCACCCCTTGATGCCTGTTAAGCCAGGGGTGCCAGGTTTGGTGGTCGTGCCCGATTTGGACTTCCCCCTGGGGACACCGATTCCGATATTCCGTCGTGCTTTGGGTGTCTACAAACGCTGGGAATACCTCGGAGACTACGCACTGAACCTCGTGGGATATCTGAATAAGGAACACTCGCCTCCTGTGCAGGCAGAGCCTGATAAAGGCATGTACTCAGCTCGGATGCTACAGGAATTGAAACAGGTGCTTGAAAGTTGTGAGACCGTGAGTCTGAATCTACTATCTTGATGCTTAGGAATAACAGTGTCATCCAGCTCCAGTCGGGTCACATTGTGGTGATGGAGTGCCAGAAGTACGACGAAGAGTTCAACAGATCCTTCGCTCCGTTTCGAGCGCCTCGATACGGAGAAGATTACTCTACTAAGAGTGAGCAGATCACGAATTGATGACAATTGCTTACCTGTGACATTCCTCGTGTTTCATCTAGGGTGGGCCCTATCCAGAGCACGAGACAGAGCACAAGCTTCAGGATCTACCGGTGATCACTCTGAGGTCCGCAGTAGCTAGGCACTTCCGACCGCGCTATCTTCACCCTCAACGGCATGCCCTGCTGATACATCTCTTCATAGCAGGAACCACTGGCCACGCCATTCATTGAACGAGTCGAGGCGTGGTTTAAGGACCTCGAAGATTTCTCTGATATCCAGAATGATACCCCTTTATCTGTCTCCAAATTCCAACGACTATGGCATTGCAGCGTGGGACATCAGGTGACCGCCAGCCTCCCTCGCCCACAAGCCCCGCTGGAGGACCCCAGAGGAGACCCCTCAGCATGGCATGTTTTATTCTTATCCCCTAAATCTAATCCTTGGATACCGGATATCTCGGGCATGCCCGGTCTCGCGTTCGTCCTAGATCTCGCGCTGACTCAAAAGCAGGGATACTCTTTATTCTGCCTCGTAGACAAACCGTCCAACGTGGTGGTGTATATGGGGGAGTATGCTTTGCGTCACGTTGGCGATCTAAGTCTGGATGAAAGAGATACCCTGCCATCTAGCGTAAGCTGCGTTAACTGCATCGTTGTAATAAGATCACCCACTCCCCATCAGATACAGGAGGATTTGATCAGTCGTCTATTAAAAACCAACAAATACCAAGATCACCGTGAAGCCAGGAAAGCTCTTAGGACCGGTGAACAGGTACGTCCATGGCATCTGACTACGACATCCATTGACGTTGTCATCCCCTGGAGGTGGTTCATGTCCTATCACTGGAATGTTTTGGCTTCGATGAAGAGCTACACGCTTCTCTCTTGAATCCCGAAGCCTACGACAGCCCGCATTCAGATACTGATGATGGGTCTGAATATGAGCCCCAGTGATTAGGTGTGGCTCAGGTCTCGACCAACCTCACAGTGTTGTTTTCTGGCCCTCTTCTTCACGTCCCTACTGACAGTACGAGTTCGGGGTGGAAAAAGTTTCATATCTTTATCTACAAACCTGAATTCGTCGATTACTTACTATTGTCATTACAACTTGTTTGATTATACGTTGCAGGCAAGCCATCACCCTGGCATACTACGTGCTTCTCGATGCTCTCAGTCTTTATAGCCTTGCTTCGACTTTCGAAGAACATAGACACCCGATCGCGATCACAGCGGGCAAGGACCAGTTCCCGCCACCGGACATCTGTCTTTCAGAGCACAGGTGGGAGAGCACTTTCATAGGATGCTCCATAGCATAACATGATACAGACAGAATGAATGAAAGGAGAATATTGATTAAATGTCCCCTGGTTTTTGAGGACAGTAGACCTTTCTTTGTTCAATCAAAGGACATGATTCATGTCCAGGTTATGCTCCAGCAAGGACCATTCTAGGAAAGTGTTCTCCCAACCGGGAGTAGTGATGTGCAGGGCCTGGCTTGGCTCGAAGCCCCGGGCTTTGGCCTGGCTTGAGCTGGCTCGGGCCTGTCACCAAGTCAAGCCAGGCCCTAGCGTCGGGCTTTGGCCTGGCTCAGGCCTGGCTCGGGCTCAGGCCAGGGCTTCCATTCTTGGAGAAGGAATGGGTACTGGAGACGTACCAAGCATGGGGTTACGCACCCTACTTCATCTAATGCCCACTATGTACAAGGTTAGTGATCCTATATACATCTGAAGAGCACAACATGCTCACCGGACTGTGTATAGGTTACCGGTGTGCCTCAAACCCGCAATCTTAAATATGTGTGGGTACTGTAAGCCATTAGAACAGCCCCATATAGGGCTAGAATGCATGAGGTTAAATCCACAACAGGTACGGTGTGACTTACCTGTGATTTGAAGTCCGGTTCAGCTCATTTAGCCAGTGCCACAAAGCCCCGGGCCTGCAGGGCCTGGCTCGGGCTTCGGACAACCCAAGCCAGGCCCTGTCCTCGGGCTTGAGTAGGGCTTTGGCCTGGCTCGGGCCTGCTGAAATAGGGCCTGGCCTGGCCTGGCTCGGGCTTGAAGCCAGGCCAGGCACAACACTAACCGGGAGATGTTCCTGGCATGCCCTCTCTGCCCGCAGTGATCGATGCGTCGCGGAAGCGGACCCCTCCCCAGCCTTGCAAGACGCGAGCGTTTTCCGGAAATATCCGGCTTGTGCTACGTCTGGCCATCATTATTGCCATTGCATCACGATTCGCTCCCCGAAGCTTGAAATCCCTCCAGGTCCATAAAGGTACACTGTGAGACATGAATGCTCCAGGCGAGATTGAAATCATTGAAGATCTTGGGAATGAGAATGAAAGCCTACGGAAAGACTTAGCTGAGGTGGAGAAGCAAAGAGATCGGTTTATGGAGGAGATGATAAGATGTCGCGAGAAGGCAGCTCGTCTCGAATCGGACAACGAGAGACTGAAAGTCACCAATTTCAATCTAGAACGGTTACTGAGGACCGCTCGACAAGAGAAGGCCAAACTCGCTCGCCCAACCACTACTTCCGACGAAAACAATGCACTGTCGACGAGCGCATCAGCCACAGCGGATTCAGGTGTGAACGTATGTTCCACTGTATGATGGACTCGAACAAATCTAAGTATCCTTAGACAGAAAGACCAATTCTTCGCCTCGGTTCCAAAGCAGCAATCACCGCATGACCCTCATCAAGTCAAGCAAGAAGAAGTCATCGACTTGACGCTGGATGACGATGCTTCAGACCAGCAGAGCAGTGGTGAGAACATTGCTCCGTGTTAGCTTGGCTATATACAATGACATTGACTGTTATCTGAAGAGGTACGAAAAAGACCGCAGGCACATAGCGGGCAACATGTTGTCCTGGGCACATCCTCAGCTGACTTCCGCGCTGTCTTGGTAAACGATGCACCCTCTGTATCAACCGTATCGACGTTGGGCGTTCAACGCAGCTCTTCGCCGGCGTCAGTACCGGCCAAGTCTCCTGAGGAGACGAGTAAACTCGTGAGATCAGATACCTTCTGCGTCTACATTGTCAATCGCTAAGCCACATGAAACCTAAACTACAGATGAACATACCAACTCAATCGACGAGACTTCTCGATGCCGTTCCGCCTGCTCCTACGTCTTCTGTCACGAGTACGGCGACTTTGGTACCGGACAGTCAACGGGCTGCAGAACGAGTCAAGGTGGAAGACGCGGGCTCGGAGGTAGTGGTGGACAGCATCGTCGCCTATCCTCCCGTGTTGGACTTTGCAGCCAACCAGACTGTAAGTGTCCATACCTCCCATACCTCTGGCGCTCTCCGAACTAATTTCCATCTCCGTCGTCGTAGGCGCAGACACCTACTGAATTGGTGTCACTTTCAAGATCCAGTGGGGTGGAGTCTCCCACGCTGACCAATTCTAAAGTGCCTGATAAAACTGCAGATAGCATGGAAGTGTTGTCGAACGGCAGAAACAGAGCCAGTAAACGACCCAGAGGTGGTTCAAAAAGTCCTGACTCACGCTTCGACCATGGTTTTGCACCTTCGCTGCCGCGAGATGCGGTTGCGCTTCAAAGTGTGAGTGAGACTACACTCTATATGGTGGTCCCAACCTAACTAGTCACGATCTGCACCCCATAATGTCCGGTACGCTGAGCAGGAGCCGCCAGAGAGGAAAGGGACGCCTGAGCCTCCGGATCTGCGGAGTCATAAGCCAGTCTCTGCGCTTGTGTGTCCTACGACACTGGCTTCGAGCGACGGTGCTCCCGCGGCCAAAAGAGTCAAGGTAGAGGAAGATATACAACATGCAGGCACCGTCATGTCTTCTGCCAGGCAAAGCATAGCGGTGAAGAATAGTGTGAGCGCTAATTCTCGTTCTTGATCGTCTATCTAAGTCGGCCGTTATAGAAACATTCAGCACCTTTGATGACCCCGAAGGCAGCCACCGTGCACAAGCTTGCTTCAAGCGTTTTGCCATGCGATACAGCTCGACTTGCTCCCGAAGCTGCAGGGCCAACTGCGAAAGCCGACCCTTCTGAAGGGAAGAAATCCAAAGCTGAGGGGGACTCGCGCCCAGAACACCCAACAACAGGATCTACGTGCTCTTCTTCAAGTATCCAATCATCGCAAGTAGGTTTAACTCACTTCTAACTCAAGGTTGTGGACCCCCACCAATATCTGGCCCTTCCATAGTTCCAGTCATCCGAGGCGAATGTTGAAGACGCTTCCATTGCTTACATGGAGAAGTATTTGCGGGACGTTAAGACCCTACACGTAAATCACCGCAAAGCCGACACCGTCTTTGCACTTGCAAAGTTTTCCAATTTGTGTCCACATGAAAGCAAGGAATCCCTACGAACGATCTATCCATGGAAGGACGAACTGCCTCAGACCAAGAGCCGAGGCCGGCTTGCTTCCTGGGATGCTCTGTTCCTGAAAGCTGATGACAATCCCGCGATGCCCAGGAAACCTGGGAAGCCTGGTCTATTCTTATCCCTGCGTCGAGACTTAAAGGAAAACTACGTCTACCCTACATTCTGCCCCGTGAGTGGACGCAGCATCCGCAGATATCTGGGAGACTATGTCTTGCGTCACGTTGGCCAGCTCACTCCCACCGAGTTCCGTAGTCTGCGCCCTAAAGTACCGTCTAAGTAACCTCTCTTCGCAGTTTTGCATGACTGATTTCCATCAGGTAAAAGATACGTTCGCGAGGCGCTTTGCAAAGTCGGTCGCGTACCCGGAATACGAACATGCGCGGGAGCGTCTAAAATCAAAACTGGGGTTTATTAAACAAGACGTCGCCCTGAAAGCTTTTGAGACTAGTGAGGAGGTGTGTCCAATCTATCTTCGTGGTTCATGCTATTGATGTGCTGTCAATCAGGTGATTCATGTCTTCGCGATGGAATGCCAAAGCTATGATGAAGAGTTCGCAACCTCCCTCGCGCCTTTACAAGATCACCTCAGGTAATGGGCTATAGTCATCCGCTCACCAGCGATGTCCCTCATATTCCTTGATGCAGTGATCCTGAGGTCATGACGCATCACACCAGTGGGCCGGTGGTTCCAACTGAAGTAAGGACGGATAGCTGCTTTTATCTCTGGAGCGAGTATGATACTGATACACCAAATTTTCGACTGAAGGGAGGTACACGAGTGGACATGGCGAAGCGCTTGCAACCGTTCTTACGGAATCTATGCAGCGTCGTCGTGAGCGGCGATAGCAATGATATTTCGCACTCGGACCTCACCCACCTATGCTTCTGTAATAAGGACACAGATATTTTTACCTATCGTCCCAAGGGTAAAGCGCTCCCGGGAAACAAGAATAGAGATCGCTCTCCATGGCAGGCATTATGCTTGCAAGATCGTTTCAATCCATGGATGCCTGCTGAGCGAGGAAGTCCCGGTTGTGTACTCAGGCTTGATCTAGCATCGGTGCAGGAACAGTCGTACCCGGTGTTCCGCCGCGTCCGAGCAGGCCGTCCAAACATGTACAGGTACATGGGCGACTACGTTCTACGTCACGTCAGTGACCTTTCTCCGGCTGAATTCTATGGTCTACCGCATTTCGTATGTCTCAGTACATTTCTCAATGATTATACCGCTCATCCCCTCCTTTTAGGTGAAATCAAAGTTGGCGGACCATCTAGAGAAGAAGATGAAACGTGGAATATCCGAGCAGCATTATAGTGTGCGACTAACAACTGCTATGGAAGCCCTCAGGACGAGAAAGCAGGTGCGGGCCCTGTGAGGTGTTGTGGGTGCGAGCGCTTATACTGATGTGTCTACAGCTCATCCATATTCTAACCATGGAATTGCACAAGTTTGATGAAGAATTCCATCAATCGCTTGTGTGGGAGGATGGAAAGGATGTCTCGAATGACGGAAGTAGTCAAAGTGATGACCATGATACGACTGACGACGATGGCTCCGAATATGAGCCTGGTACTACAAGTTCAGAAGGGGACTTTGATTAACATGGCTGGTACCTCTTTGTCGATGTGTCCTGAGCAGACTAAGTGCTAGAAGTGCTTAATGAATGCAATAATCCTGCAACTGCGGTCGTTGGTTGCCAGCGATAATAATGACCGAATGTTCGCATTTCGAGGAGAATTCCCCAATGACAGCCCGAAGGTATCCCGAATCGCGAGCAGAACCATCCTCCAAGCCATTGTGGATTCCATTGTCGCTGAGGCATTTCCCCCGTCTCTAGCCCTAGAGGCTAGAGCGGACAGAGTCAGAAAGGTCCGTCGACTGCGACGTACCGAATGGACAGATCGGTCGTATGTGTCACTCCACCAGATGGGTACTGACATCTGTACGGATGGTATGGGCTATTTCTGCGTCGCAACTTCAGGCCGTGGAGACTCGTACGATGTTGAGGAACTTGACTCGTCGGGCACTGCCACCGACATTCGGGAATGTCCGGCTTATCATGATTTCGCACCACCCTATCTGCTTCCTTCCGTTGAATTTGCGTTGAATGAATCTTCCGTCGCAGGCGACTGTCGGCAGGTTCAGGCTGACTTGGATCTACTGCGCTGTCTCCATTTAAATTCTAGCTATTGACAAGGCTGCCTAGTATGGATCATTCAAGCGAGCTCGAGGATCTCCAAAACGAGAATGAGAGCCTCCGAAGAGACTTGGCAGAGGTGGAAAACCAGAGGGATCGATTCATGGCAGAGATGATGAGACACCGCGAGAAAGCAGCCCGACTCGAGTCGGAGAATGAGAGGCTCCAAGTCACTAGTTTCAATTTGGAACGGTCACTGAGGGCAGCTCGACAAGAGAGTGCCAGGCTGGCTCGCGCAACCACTACTTCTGATGGAAGAAAAGCACTATCAACGAGCACCACAGCTACAGCGGATTCGAGTGTAAGGATCTTCGGTATCTGATACAGTAGCACCAGGTTGAGTATCTTGAGCAGAAGGACCATGCCTCTGCCTCGATCGTGACACAGCTGCCAGCGCCTGGACATCCTAAAATCAAGCAAGAGGAAGTCATCGACCTGACGCTTGATGATGTTCCAGACCAGCAGACACGTGGTGAGAATATCACTCAATGCTAGGTTGCGCTGTACGATAACTGTTACTTATCATCTCAAGGGGTACGAAGAAACCCCCAAACACATAGCGAAGGCGTCGGGCAGCATGCTATCTCATGCACTTCTTCAACTGGTCCTAGCGCTGCCCGTCAAAGCCACGTACCCGCTGCATCATCAGTATCGACACTGTCCGTTCAGTGGCATTCTTCGCCGGTGTCCGCACTGGCCAAGTCTACTGAGGAGACGAGTAACCCCGTGAGTTCAGATGCCTTCAGTGTCTATCTTTCCAATCGCTAATCTCATATATAGCTGAAACTACAGATGAACATACCAGCTCAGCCGACGAGGCTCCCCGATGCTGTCCCGCCTGCTCCTCCACCTGCTGTGAAGAGTACAGCGAATTTGGTATTGGATAGTCAACCGGCTGCAGCACGAGCCAAGGTGGAAGATGCCATGTCGGAGGTAGTGGTGGACAGTATTGTCGCCCGTCCTCCAGCGTTGGACTTTACAGCGAGCGATTCTGTAAGTTCTCGATGTATCTCGCACTCCTCGAGCTAAGTTCCATCTCCACCAGCGTAGGTCCAGGCATCCAATGGACTGCCCTCCTCACGATCTAGTGGGGCGGAATCCCCGACGCTAGCGAAAATTAAACGACCTAGGACTCCTGAGAATTGTACGGAAGTGCCGGAAGACCGACCCATAGTCTCTAAACGACCGAGAGGTGATATAGATGCCGCAGTTTCACGCAGTGGCCCCGCTCATGCGTCTTCGCTATCGTGGCAGGCGGTCGTGGGTCAAAGTGTAAGTGTGAGTGTATTCTGGTTGCTTTTACATCTTAAATTGTAGTCGTCCATCTCCCAGCATGGAACATCCTCTGAACAGAGGACACCAGTGGGTACTTCGGCAAAAGAACCTTCCACTGTATTATGTCTTGAGCGACCTTCTGCTCCTATTGATACCGAGCGGCTTGCTTCGGGAGATCATCCCCCCTCGACCAAGGCGGGTCAAGGTCGAGAAAAATACATCAAGTACTTGCATAATGAATCATTCTACACCTTCCCGTGGAGGGTTAACGCCACAGCTCAGTGTACGTTCACATCCGTTCATTTCACTGAAACTGGTCCTTTATGATGCGTGTAGACCCTGCCCGCGAACGAGCAGACCTGTGCTCTGCTGACTGATAATGAACGAAAGCGTGCGCCTGTATGTCCATGTAGTATTGCTTTTATAATGGTATGATTCGTCAACATATATTTTCCTAGGGTCCAGCGGGGGAAGTATCCGCTCCTGCAAGGAGTCGTCCGTCATCCTCTCAACTCGCTATTCCAGGAGGCAGCCAGAGCACCAGTATCCCTGCGGTACTCGCTAATGATCCATGTGTGGCTCATACGGTAAGTGGTCCATTACGACTCGAGGAATCCTTGATTCTTGAATGACATTGCCAGGCTGTTTTTGCCACTTCGGCGTCACAAGTGATTGGGCAGGTGTGCGGGAGCTCCGGAGAAACCGATGCAGTGACGGCGGTAGCAATGCACAGAGATGTTAATCTGTCTCTCTTTGTCTCTAATTCTCACCAGCTGTCCTCAAAACCCCATGATTCCGGTCCAAGTAGCTTGGTTATGGCGCAGGTGGTGCAGGGAGATGTTCCGCTGACTCTAGTTGCTGTATCCAATCGTCATTCGCCTTCTCAAGAGGTCGAAGAGTTTCAAAATCAAGTAAGCAATAACTCGGCATATTCACCGAGCTTAGGTCCCATTGCATGTGCACTCATGGCGCTCGTTTCTCCAGGGTGGACCAAACGAGGCAACTATGCATCCGCCTGAAGATCCAATTCGAAGTTTCCTGAAAGTGTTCAGAGCCCAGTAAGCTGTTCATCCACGCAGAGTTCGCGCAAATATGCCGAATGGATCGTTCAAAATACACAGGTACAATTTATCCCTCCTCTGGGAAATTGCCCGCGGATAAAAACAGAGATCAGTCCAAATGGGAAGCTCTTTTCCTGCATTCTGGCCGCCAGCACTGGCTCCCCATCAAGCCAGGTTTGCCTGGATTGATAATAGTACCTGATCTGGGTCTGGTTTCAGAGGGACTGTATCCAGTATTCCACTCTCTTGATAGTGTCAAGGATCTGAAGAGATGGGAGTACCTTGGAGACTACGCTCTGCATGCTATTGGACATCTTAATGAAGAACCGTCACATATTGTGCGGTTTCGGTTGAGGAAAGGCTCTTGTTCAACAGAGATGGTGCAACATCTGAAAAAGGCATTCAAAGGTTGCCAGCTTGTATGTATGAAATACCTAGCTTGGCTACTTATATCTAACATCATGCTGCAGAGTGGCCGAATTGTGGTGATGGAATGCCAGAAGTATGATAGAGAGTTGAACAATTCGCTTGCTTCTCTGGTGCCTCCTCCAAAGACAGTAGCCGCTCGAGATAAGCAGGTGACAGGTGCAAGTCAAGGTGTTCCTCCTGTTGTTTCTCATCATCCATCCCTGTCCGGGTGTCAAGTCAGACCACAAGTTGCATCATCTGCTGATAGAACCTCTAGGGTAACTCCCCTTCTTACATATAAAGACCACTGGATTGATCCATGTTTACCCATAGTGTCCTGCCAACCATGACATTTGGACAGGCAGAGACATGCTTACAGGGTCTTAAGTCACTGCATACTGTTCCACATAGTACTCCTGTGTCCCTCCCAAAGTTCCAACAACTGTGGCCTTGCACAGTGCAGGACCAACTGACCTCTATCCTTCCTCGCCCCAGAATCCTTCGGCACAATGATGGCGGAACCGAGCCACCATGGTACGCCCTGTTCTTAGAAAACCCCGATATGCCGCCAGACCCCGGTAGCCCTGGCCTCGTGTTTGCCCTGGATCTGGATCTGATGCAAAGACAGATGTACTCAATATTCTGTCTGTCAAGAGCTTGGCCGTGTTCGGTATTGGAGTACATGGGGGACTATGTTTTGCGTCATGCTGGCGATCTGAGTACGAGTGAAACGGAGACCATGCCTTACGATGTAGGATGCAATTTTCTCCCTGCAGCAACGACATCTCACACCTCTATTGTAAGGTACGAGACAGCTTGATTGACCGTATGTTGCAGACCGGAAAATACTCCAGTCTTGCCGCAGCAAATGAAGCTCTCAGGACCGGCGCACAGGTGTGTCCGTAGCATCTTCCTCCCGCGATTGCCTGACACCCTGCAAGGTAGTCCATGTGCTAACACTGGAATGCACGTCTTTCGACGAAGTATTACAGGCCTTGTTCACGAACCCGGACGCATACGACAGTCTCCATTCGGATACCGATGATGGATCAGAATACGAGCCCTAACAAATGGGCGGACATTTGTTTGACGTCGAATATACTAGTATGCGCCAGTGATCGCAAGATTATTAAGAACTCCTCCTTATTGTACAATGTATTCTGCATTGTTATATTGACTTCTCGGTATGCGTAGCAGTTGTACCCTGGCCAGTGTCACAATCGCCGATGTACATGTACATGTGTGTGAATCTCAGATTTCAGCGCGGAAGCCACCTCGGTACCTTTACACTATAACCTTCGTCGGAATCGTTGTTATTCGGATTTTCTATCCATCTGTATCCCCACTTCGCTGACCTTTCTCATACGCAATCTCGCGTCATGTTAGAGCTAGAGGGCGTGAAAACTCTTGTCCAGGAGAAGTTGCATTGGCAAGAACAGGCCTCTCGCCTCAGCACAGATATCCGTGAAGTGGAAAAGCAGCGTGACCATTTCCACCGGGAAATGGTGAAGTTTCGAGACAAGGCAACGATGCTCGAGACGAAGGTTGAGCGACTGGAACTGAAAGTATCTGACTTAGAGCGTAGTCAGAATAGCACGAATGGTCCTCCGTCAGCCCGGTGGAAGACTGAGAGAGTCTTGGTATTTCAACGCCCGATTCACTTTGCCAATGCATTCGCATGGCGACAGCCCATACCGTCGAGCGCTAATAGCTACCAGCCATCCAGTGTTCTCCAGAACAGCGGTGATGGCGTGATTGACTTACCTGCAGATGACTATGAGACCCCAGTTATCAAGAAGGTAGGCCTTGTAAATTATAGTTGAGCGCTCTATCGAACTGATCCTACCTAACATACACATAGGAAAATGGAGAGGGTGCCAGCGCTATCCGCAAAGATGACAGTGATGTTTGTGTTCTACAAATCATTTCATGCAGGCTAAACCAATGGTATCTAGCTTTCAACCATACGTTCCAAACCGAGACCAGCGTCCAGGATCGGTGCATTGGACAGAGACGCGGACTCGGAGAGCTCTCGCGGTACGAGTCGAGCGCAAGATGGTGCCGAGCCTGAATCCGAAGCGAAAGCAGAGGACTTGATCGATTTCTCAAGGTTCATACCGGACGGCATGGTATGACCTACACTTTCTCTATACTCTAGCGTTCCTGTGACAACGGTCCTTCAGGATCTAAACGGCGCAGACGAAGTTGTTATCACTGCCGTTGACTGTTTGCCCCCGCCCCCGCCATCGCTCTCTCTGAAACGCAAACGTTCGCAGGTACATTGGAGAAGTCTCGTTTCGCTCTGCAAGGGACCTAACTTGCTTGCTTTCGCGATTCAGTCTCCCTCGGACCCCGTCTTGCCGCCTACTCCCTTGTCAAGCCGGTCTGTCTCTGTCGACTTCTCTGATGCGGGGCCAGGTGGAGGGGTTGACGATGTGAGTTCATATCTTGGTCCCGGTATCTTGCCTCTATAGCGCATGTCAAATTTGTTTTACCAGGACATGGATGGATGGGGTTCAGAGCTGACGGACCTGACGGATTCTGAGGAGGAAGGGAGCCGGGCTGCCAGCCCCGTTCTCCGCCTCCGCGGAAGGGATACAATGGACAGTGTACGTGACCTCCTTAACCATCACCAGCTTCCCCTTTCTGACTCTCCTGTGCAGACCCCCGTCCGGATCAAAGTTGAAGAAACCATCGTCGCGTCCGGCGACACGCTCAACCGGCACCTAGATGGCCTCAAGCCCCTCCCCGTGGCGACGGGGAGCAACCTCGTCACCCGGCTCGCCTTCAGCCGCGCCGCGAAGGGCAGCACCATGAAGTTCCTCGTACCTATCACACCCGCGCCGGGCTCGAGACTACCCGCGAACAAGAACTGGGACGGCTCGACGTGGGGCGTTGTATGGCCGCAATTGGATCGGAATCCGTATATGCCGCGTCACCCAGGCGAGCCGGGGGTCCTGTTCTCGATGCATATGGAGCTGGCGGAGAGACCGTGGTGGGCGGTGTTCCGCCCCAGGTCGATGACCGTGAAGGTGGAGGATGAGGAGGGGAGGACACAGCAGAAGAAGACCGCTGGATGGGAGTATCTGGGAGACTATGCTTTCCGGCATGTTGGGCGTTTTTCGGCGGCGGAGTTTAGGGCTCAGAGACCAAAGGTAGGGTTTGACTGCTCTCGGTTTAAGCGTTGAAACTGAAAGTGAGCGGACCCTCAGGTGAAGGAGTGGTGGTCGGCGAAGGTTCTCAAGGCGAAAAAGTCGCCACACTACGTGGCGATCCGGGCAAGGATTTACTTGCGGAAACAGTCCAGACCTGTCACTAACGCCACGGTCGAAGAAATCAAGACCGGGCTTGTCTCGACTGCAGGCCTGACAGTGGAAGATGTCATAGACGCTTTCGAAAGAGGCGATGAGGCATGTCTCGAATATCACTACCTGATCATAACCGTTAATATAATCCGAACAGGCCATTGAGGTGTGGGCACTGGAGTGTATATGGTACGACCACGAATTCAACCGGTCCCTTGCCGGTTTGTCAGGTGGTGCGCCTGTTACGACCGCGACGAGGACACCCCAGCGCAATAAGAAACGCAAACGCGTCAAGCAGTCTACAAGTGTCAGCCCATCTCTTGGACCAGTACTCGATAACCCAGAGGCCTCCGCCCATAAACGCGAGCCGTCTTGCACCCCAAGAAGGTCAAGCAGGGTACCGAAGCCGAAAAGCCAGGAGGACGTGTACGAGTCCGGCTCTCCAGAACTGGGCGAAGAGGAGGGCAGCCGTACGGAAGAGATGAGCGTCCGACGGGCGATTCTGGAGGATGAGCTGGATATACGCATCCGACTGAGTGGCGGTCGTCCTACTAAGTGAATTTCGTGGATTTTTTCGCTTCGCTTTCTGCGGGTCCAGCTCGCATGCATTAGTACTCTACGGTGCATGTGTCTCAGCATTAATGCAATTATGAAATGTCGAGGACAACGTTAGCACGGTGGGATTCAAGACGCGTCCGCGCCAAGGTTCGCGCGTTTCCCGCAGTCGCGTCTAATGCGACACGCTGACAGCGCATCCGCCCAAGTCTGAAGGCTATGTTTATGTCCTGACAGTTCATGGTCCCGCACTATCCCAAACGTACGCTATAATGGGCTACGAACGCAGAAAATCCCCTGCCAGGGACTTGGGCAACGGCTTCCCCATGTCCTCGTCCAGCTCCTACGGACTCTCGCACGTCTCGCTCTCTGGGCGGTCGCAAACGATGCTGCCATACGCGCAACGCAGCCCGTCGCCGCCAGCGTCGGCTTATTTCACTAGCATTCCCCCAGACCATGGCCACGAACCAGAACCGTCGCCAGGTGCGGCTGAGCATTTCGCGTACAGCACGACGCTGCGCAGGCACCACACCGAGCCGTTTGGTCCGAGTGCTAGTGGGTCGCTGCCTACTCTAGGGTCTCTGGGCTCAGTTGTCAGCCAGGAAGGGCCGTCGGGGCTGTGGAATAGGGCTGTGAGTTTCGTCAAAAGTCGGCTGGGAGGTCAGGAGAATGACCTGGAGAACGGGAACGGGTATGCCAACGGCTTGAGGAAAGAGCCTCACGAGGAGACTCCCTCAGCCCGGTTCGCCCATATCTCAGCAGAGGTGAGTTTCATAAAGCAACACACGGCTGCGAGATTACGGCGGTTACGCCTGGAAGTCTGACATTCGTGGTACATAGGATACGATCTCTCATTTCCACACCTCCCCCACCGAAGGCCTTCCTTCCTCTCATATACCCGCGCTGAGAGAAGAGTATGGGTACAACGAGTTCTCCGTCTCAGCGCCAGAGCCAGCGTACATAAAGTTCGCCAAAACCATCTACGAAAGCCCGTTAATCCTGCTCCTCTGCGGGAGTGCCTTTATCAGTGCTATTATGGGCAATATTGATGATGCGGTCAGTATAACGGTTGCGGTGTTAATCGTGTTGACTGGTGAGTGTTCGTGCGGAATTGTACTTCATGGCAAATGTTGAATGTGTACAGTCGGGTTCGTCCAAGAACGACGATCAGAAAAGAGTCTGGAGGCTTTGAATAAACTCGTTCCTCACCACTGTCACTTGATCCGGTAACGTATCTTCTTCCTCATAATCATGCACTACGCTCACCTTGCGGTCCCTTCACCCTCTCAGAGACGGCCACTCCTTGACCGTCCTCGCCAACGAGCTCGTCCCAGGCGACATTGTGACCTTCACCACCGGCGACCGCATCCCCGCCGACGTACGACTCATCTCCGCCGTGGACCTCGAGATCGATGAGAGCAGCCTTACAGGCGAGACGACAAGCCGCAGGAAGGATGCGGAGACGTGCGTGTCTGGCGGGATGGGAGGGCCGGCGGCGTTGGCGGACAGGACGTGTATTGCCTATATGGGTACACTGGTTAGGAATGGTGAGTTGTTAAATTATTCGCAAGTGGAATAATGTGCTGACAGGATGATAGGGAGAGGGTCGGGGACGGTTATCGCTACAGGGAAGGATACCGAGTTTGGTGTCATATTCTCGATGATGGAAGACGTAAGCAAATCTCATCCCAGGAGTCAGAAGTTATGTTATCTATCTACTCCTCCACAGGTCGAGGAGCGCCGGACACCCCTCCAACTCAAAATGGACGAACTCGCCAAGAACCTGTCCATCCTCTCCTTCGGGATCATCGGCCTGATCTGCATCATCGGCGTCCTGCAGCAGCGCTCCTGGCTCGAGATGTTCACCATTGGAGGTAACGTCCCCGCCCCTCCGCGCCTGCGTCATATGGCTGATTGCTGCTGCTGAAGCGCAGTGTCCCTTGCTGTTGCAGCTATCCCCGAGGGCCTGCCGATCGTTACGACGGTGACGCTTGCGCTGGGCGTGCTGCGGATGAGTAATCGCAAGGCGATTGTGAAGAAGCTGCATTCGGTGGAGGCGTTGGGGTCTGTGTCGGTGATCTGCTCTGACAAGACTGGTG
Source organism: Gloeophyllum trabeum ATCC 11539 (assembly GCF_000344685.1). Taxonomy (NCBI): domain Eukaryota; kingdom Fungi; phylum Basidiomycota; class Agaricomycetes; order Gloeophyllales; family Gloeophyllaceae; genus Gloeophyllum; species Gloeophyllum trabeum. The sequence continues at coordinate 1,573,215 of NW_006920416.1, read as the reverse complement.
AGAGCCATGGGCTGTCTTGCGTGGCTGCTTTGTGGTATTCACCGCTGTGCTACAAGGGACACTCACGAAGAACGAGCAAACTGTCACCGAGCTGTACACAGTGGACGAAGCTGTGCATATCGACCCGGCTACCCGCGTCCATTCGGCCCACCAGGTTTCGGCAGCTGTGAAGAAAGCTCTCGAGATTGGTGCACTCTGCAATAATGCGTCTGCGTCTCGCAACGAGGAGGGCGTGTTCGTCGGGCAATCAACTGATGTCGCGCTGTTGAACATCCTGTCGTCGTTTAATCTTGATGACCCTCGGAAGGCACGTGTGCTATTCGCACTAAATGATGCAGAACGTTGACAGCATACGTAGAACTTCACCCGGCTGTCGGAGAGACCGTTTAATTCGGAAGTCAAGTACATGGCGGTCAGCGGGATACACTCTGGGTATTCAGGTCCAACCATCAATGGCTCGCCTCTGGAGTTTTACTACATCAAAGGATCGATTGACGCAATCCTCGACCGGTGTAAATTCTACTACGTTTCCGACGGGTCTACACCGGGGCTGGATTCCACCACTAAAGCCATGATCTTGCAAAAGGCACAAGCAACTGCCAGCCGCGGCCTGCGCGTGATCGCCCTGGCGTATGGCTACGGCTCCGTCGACGCGCAGACGGAGATGGCGTCGTCCAACTCGCTGGCCTCCGTCGCGTCCCGAGCGGGCACGCCGGAGAGCGAGAAGGCCAAGACGAACCTCGTTTTCGTCGGCTTTCAGGCTATGTTCGACCCCCCGCGGAAAGGCGTGTCGGACGCGATCAGCCTCCTCCAGCAGGCTGGCGTCCAGGTCGTCATGATCACGGGGGATGCGGAGCAGACCGCGCTGGCTATCGCGAAAGACCTGGGCTTGCTAGTTGGCCGCGCGATGCATGGCCGGGCGGGTAGCATTAGCGGATCGGGGTCTTTGAGTGCTGTGGCTGGAAGTGGGAGTTATTGCCTGACGGGCCAGATGATTGATAGGATGAGCAAGGGCCAGTTAAAGGAGATGGTGGGGGGCGTGAGCGTCTTTGCAAGGACGACGCCGAGGCATAAGATGGCGATTGTTGAGGCATTCCAGGCGAGAGGTGCTGTGGTGGCTATGACTGGCGATGGAGGTACGCAGGGTCTATTTCCCTAGGCGGACATGCTAACGTCGCCTCCTAGTTAATGACGCACCAGCCCTGAAAATGGCTGACATTGGTGTATCTATGGGCAAGAGCGGTACTGACGTCGCTAAAGAAGCTGCCGATATGATTCTTGTGGATGATAACTTTACAACGATCCTTCCTGCGGTTGAAGAAGGTGAGCCTCAGGCGGCGTTTTGGTTCGTTCGCTGACGTACCTTTGCGAAGGAAAATCAATATTCCATAACATACAAAATTTCCTGGCATTCCAACTTAGCACGGCTGCGGCAGCTCTGTCCATGATTACGCTCAGCACGATGTTTGGTTTAAGTAACCCGTTAAATGCGATGCAAATATTATTCATCAATATACTCATGGACGGTGAGACACTTTGTAACTCGAATCCAACGAGATGCTCAAAATCGTTTTCTTGCAGGGCCTCCTAGCCAGTCCCTCGGTGTCGATCCTGTGGATCCTATAGTTATGCGTAGACCACCACGACGGAAGGACGAGCCCATAATCAGCCGGCGCCTCATGTACAGAGTGCTTTTCTCTGCCTCGATGATCGTCATCGGTACCCTATATGTATACGCGTATGCATTATCCGACGATCACATGTCTAAACGAGAACAGACCATGGTGAGTGTTTCACTTCACCGGCGCGACGTCCCTTTACTGAGTTCCCGCTAGACGTTCACGTCGTTCGTCTTCCTGGACTTGGTCTCTGCGCTGCAAAACCGCGGCCTCGCCTGCTCGCTCACTGCGAACCGTATGCTCCTGACCACCGTGTCGATCTCCTTCCTCTCTCAGCTGGCGCTCGTGTACGTGCCGTTTATGCAGTCGATATTCCAGACGGAGGCGCTGGGCGCGGGGGACATGACGACGTTGCTGTGCCTTGCCGGGCTTAGCTTTGGTCTGCATGAAGCGCGGCGGAGGTGGGAGCGGAAGCTGGATAGGGAGATGGGTGGGTGGGCGGGTGAGATGGCGTAAATTCTGGATCGTCAAAGGACACAATGTGGAGGTACTATCATTATTCATTGCGTGCACACACTGTAGACTTATAATGCAACGCCGATATCTGTATGAAGCACCTTACGTTACTCACCTTCATCGAAAGGTGAACGATGGTAGGCTTGAGCCGCGTACACTCGGAGCATGTCACGGTATTCCACGCTGGAGCCCGATCGAGCGAGTTAGTGGAAGCAGAACAGCAGCGTCGGTCTCATCAGTGTCAGGTGGGCACAACCGGTCTTCTGGAGCATCGGATATGTCCTGTGGGCGTACGTGGGTGGGCCTATCAATCCCGAGTTCGCCGTCGAGCGGTCTATCACAGCCTCGTCGTCGTCGGTGTTCGTCCGTCCTTGTCCTGTCGACGCACCTGCGAGATGTCTGGCGTGGGTCGACTCGCTGGCAAAGTCGCCCTGATCACTGGTGCCGGGCGAGGGATAGGTCTGGCAGCAACGAAGAGGTTCCTCGCTGAAGGGGCAAAGGTGGTTCTGGCCGACATCGACCTCTCGGCCGCCCAGAAAGACGCTGAGCTGCTGAAGGAGCAATACAAGGACTCGGTGACGTTCATTCGAGGAGATGTGGCGAAGGAAAAGGATGTGAAAGCGAGTTGTCAGCTACCTTTGGAGAAGTGGGGGAAGCTGGATGTTGCGTTGCTGAATGCGGGTGTCTCGCACCTGCTGCAGCCGTGGCTTACGACGGACGAGAGCGTGCTGGATAGGATACTCGCCGTGAACGTCAAAGGACGTGAGTACCCCATTCACAGCACTTGTTGTGATTCCCCGAGGCCTCACCGCTCCCTTAGCTTGGCTGGGCATGAAGCACTCGGCTGCCGCCATGATCGCATCCCCGCACAAGGGCAAGGGGTGCTCCATCGTCCTCACCTCCTCGGTCGCCTCCCTCTACGGCCACCCCGCGTTCTCCGCGTACGTCGCGTCCAAGTGGGCCGTGCGCGGGCTCGGCCTCGCGGGCGCGCAGGAGTTCGCGAGGCACGGCATACGCGTGAACACGGTGCAGCCGGGGGCGACGGACACGCGCGTGTTTTGGGACGCGGCGCCCGGGGGGATGCAGGATAAGGTGGCAATGGGGGCGCTGAATGTGATGGGGAGGCTGGCCGACCCGGGGGAGGTGGCGAGTGTGATGCTGTTCCTCGCGAGCGACGAGGCGAGTTTTATGACGGGCTCTACTGTTGCTGTGCATGCAGGGGCGACTCCGACATGAGTAGTGTAAATGTACGCCCCCTCAGGTGAGGAGGAATCCGTGAGGATGGGAGTGGATGACTCGTCCCCACGCACCTTATGATGGTGATCAGAAATCACCTTGTCCATATGATAGTGGAATATCCCTTGCACGGTGTGCCACAGCGGGTTTTCGGAGTAGCTCCCGCGCATGAGCGATTTTACTAAGTCGTATTTAGGAGGCGCATTGATTTCCTGTCTTCAATCAAGATGGGAAAGGGCATTATTAACAATTTTCCCTTATATTTCACTCCTATACATAGTATATGAGCCACTCTTGGGACTGGTTATGCCGAGGGACCGATCACCCGTATGGGCACTTGGTGTAGATGGTTATCACGCTCGCTTAGCATGTTATGTTTGCGAGAGGGGACCGGTTCAATTCCGGTAGTGTCCACTTAGCAAAGTGCCTCTCCATCCTTTTCTTGCTCAAGGGGGTCATGCAAGGATTATTCGTATGCAAGTAGAAGGCGCTCTACCATGTCGGGTATTTCCACCCGTACGACCATCTCGAGGCTCAGACTGCCCACATAAGATCCAGACAGTCCTGACACTCTGATCTTACAGTCATCGCTTGCCAGTGAAGGCACGTGTAATGTTCGTCGGTGAAGAAGCGCACGGAGAGCTGACCTTGTTGTAGCAGGACGACGCGAGGTCGGAGCCCGTGGCGCTGCCGTCGTGCATCCTCAACCGTGTCCTGATCTGTTCATCCTACATACTATCAAAGCCTCACTGGATGAAACTAGATGGGTCCGGCGCACCGTGCATCGGCGGACTGTCTGCATACGCCGGGACTTTGTCGGCACAACCGAGGAAACATCGATCGGTCCGCAGACTCTGATAAGAGCCCGTCCGAATCATTGCAATCCCTGAACTCGCCATGTCCACCTACCGCATCCTCGTCGCCTCCTACTCCTCGAGCATATACACCGTCGAGTTCTCGACGTCCCCGCCTGCGCTCAGGCTCGTGTCCAGCGTCGAGGTCGGACACCATCCGTCGTGGATAACGCCTCATCTGTCCGACCCGACTACAGTGTTTACGGGGCTGGAACAGGCGGACGGGAAGGTTGCGGAAGTGAAGTATGACGAAGAGGGGAAGGGGACTGTTGTGAGAGTGCTTGAGAGCGGCGGGGCGGACCCGTGTACGCTCCTGGCGGTAGGACAGGGATTGATCATAGGAAATGTGAGCTCTGAACATGTACTACGAGTCTGCCTGACATGAACCAACTACTCCCCCAGTATTCGTCTGGCACGGTCCAGTCGATCCCTCTCTCCTCGTCCTCGCCTTATCTCCCCTCCAAGGCAACCCATGCACCGATACAACTACAGGGAACCGGTCCGCACCCGGACCGCCAGCTCTCCTCGCATCCGCACCAAGTCTACCAGCCTCCTTCGCGAGAGGAGGTCCTCATACCGGATTTAGGCGCGGACAAGACCTGGCGGCTCGTGAAGCGAGAGAACGGCTGGTCCGTTGCGGGTGCGGTCGACTATCAGGCAGGCGGCGGGCCGAGACACGTCGTAGTCCACGGTGCGTAGCGTATTGCACGGATCCACGGGCCTGCTCACTGACCTGTCCCAAGAGGGCACCCTGTACACGGTGCTCGAGCTTTCCAACACGCTCGCAGTACACTCCTTCCCCCCGCTCTCTGCCTCCTCGCAGCCCACCTTCATAACCTCCCACCCAACGCACATCCCCGCACCCGCGCCCTCGCACGCGAGCGATACCCCAAAAACGCCTCTCTCCGCAGATGCACCCCCCATCCCCCCCGGCGTACCCCTCGGCATGCTCGCCGCCGAAATCCTCCTCGCCCCCGCCAGCCCCTCCTTCCCCACATCCCATCTCTACGTCTCGAACCGCAACGACCCCTCCCCCGGCGGGGACACCATCGCCATCTTCGCCCTCTCACCGCCCAGCGCACCGACACGCGTCGGCGAGGTGAAGACGGGCCTGCACCACGTGCGCGGGATGATATTGTTCGGGCCAGACGAGCGGTACCTCGTCGCGGGCGGCGTGAACGGCGGCGGGGTACGCGTGTTCGAGCGCGTGGACGGGGGCGCGGGGCTGCGGGAGGTGGCGCGGCTGCCGGGCTTGGCCGAGGCGCAGGTCGGGGACGCGGAGGGGCTGGTGCGCGCGCCTACGGGGTTCTTGGTTGTGCATGTAAATGAGAGTTAGTAGAGGGTGACCACACTGGCAACAGGACCAATAGGACTTGTTCACATCACTCCATCATTGAGTTTATATTTCCTGCCATTTTATGGGCACTTGGTGTAGATGGTTATCACGCTCGCTTAGCACTAGAAATCTGCGAGAGGGGACCGGTTCAATTCCGGTAGTGTCCATGAGGCAAATCCGGTCATCGTTTTTGGAAATTGAATATAAAGTTGAATGGAATGGGCCCCATAACAAGTTATTTTCCTCGTCTGTTTGTCCGTTTCCTGAACCGTCGTCGTACTGTAGCTACACCATGCACGTAAAACACAAGCAACACTGTAAGGGTCATTGCACGAGGATATGCAAGCACGCTATTAACCCTCCATATCGACATCACCATTCGTACCCAGACTTTCAGATAGTAGGGCCTGCGCAGCTTTACGAATGGTAGCGATCTTTTCTCTCATAACCCTGATCGACTCGGGGAACAGCCGTTCCGGTGCATACGGCCCTTCTGACTCTATATTAACTACCGAGGAATCAGCCTCCCTGCTCTTGCGAGGCAACGTCCAGGTGCACTCACATAAGAAATAATCACGGACGCGCTTGAGCTCGACGCAGCCCTCGAATTCGGGGTGCCGGAGGACTTCGCGGCTCATGGTCTCCTTGCGCATGTTCTGCTCGTTCACGCTGACCGCGTGCGTCTGCGGGTCGACGTCGATGACTCCTGGGGAGAAGCATTTTTGGAATTTGTGCGCGAGGTGTGGGGGCACGGGTTTTGCGGGGTTGAGGACGATGAGGGGGAGGATGCGGTAGGATGCGGTGGCTATCGTAGGTTAAGCTGGAGGGCCAGTAGTAGGAAGGAAACTCTCGGGGACGTACCGACTGGACTGAACTTCGCGTGGTCCTTCCCGACGCCTTTTACCGCGTGCAGCTCCATATCCACCTCCTGCCCTGGGCGGAGCTTCATGAGCACGATGTCGGGGTTCGTCGGCGCCGGCGGGCAGTTCGCAAACACGCTGTCCTGCTCGCCCTGCGGCTCCCACTTGAGGTGCGACGAGAGCACCTCCGAGTTGTGGTAGAGCTGCGCGGGGTCGGTCGAGTCCTTCGGCGCGGACTTGTTGCGCGTGCACGCGGCCTGCAGGCGGAAGACGAGCGTGTTGCGGTCGGTCGCTTGGCCTGAGGAGTCGCGCATTTCCATGAGTGCGGGGTCGACGTTGAGCGGTACCATGCCGAGCCGGTGCGCGAAGACTTCGTCGACCATGACGGTCGTGTTGTTGAAGACGTAGACATGCTCGATGCACACCATCGGGACCTGCGCGATTATCGTCACATTCGGGCTGTGCTGTGAAGGGCGCAGATAGAGTTGAGCACGCACCTCCGCGATTAGTATCCGTCTGAACGCATTCGCTATCGACGCATCCACGCCGACGAGATCGAACTCAATGGACCGATTCGACTTGCGAGTTACCTTCACGCGGAGCCTCTGCCCTTGCGGAAGAACGGACTGTCAGCGCCGCTTCGCGATGGACTTCGGGGTGAGCGCACCTCTTTGAATTTCTCCAGATTCCAAGAATGGTCCTCGTCCGGCCAGTATCCCGGGAAGTCCGTGCTCGAGACATCTCTGGCGCGCTCGGCATCGACGCGGACATGTCGGCGGGGGTCGTAGAGAGACTGCGACGACGTCGACGCCAGAGAAGTCATTTTGGGGGATGTGGTCCTTGGTGAAGTCGGCCCATCCGACTCGAGAGGGACACAATTCAGGAAAATTTTGGATTACTCATTGATCTGCTACAATTATAGTAATTGAAATTATGAGTGGCCCCATAAGGGGTTATCGCCTTGCAAAATCCGAAATTACCCTCCGTCACCGTCGTCCGAGTCGGACAAGGATCGCATTAGAGCTAGAGTCGTCTTGCTCACTCTGATATGAACCTGATGGTCTTCCACGTCTGTTGTCTCCTATATCGGCTCTTTTGGAGACCCTCAGACAGCCGCATATGTGCTGTGAGGGGGTCTCCCAAGGAGGCAGTGGCTCGTGGCATATGCATGATTCATGCTAGCGCTTGACTCATGGATCCCCTCGAGTACGTAGGTGACGCGATGCCGTAAATGCCAGTGCCAGGTTTGTGGCAGCTTTGATAGCCTTTCCCACTGTCAGCCTATCTTCCAAAGAAGTGTACCCAGGTTTTCCATGAGATTCTGGCGGGCTCGCGAGCCTTATTTCAGCAAACTTGAAGGTGCGTGGTGTCGTTACAAACGGTCCGTTGGTAAGCTCGGTCCGCGACGCAGAGCTTTTCGCTCAGCCCTGGGCGCGTGGCCGGGTAACACAATAGGCCTGGACCAGAAGGAAATCAATGGGGGTGTCATGACAGGCCACAGGTATAGGATAGGGTCGCAGGTCAGTTCGTCATCTGCGAGGAAGACCGGGTACTGTCTGCGTGCCCAGGTTCGCTTCGGAAAGTATGGACCGGAATTGCGTCTCGCGGCCTTAGAGCTGCAACCGAACGACACTGCGTACTTACGTCCATCGACTACAGGAGACTCCAGGCCCCAAGAGATACAGAACAGTGGCGGGTGAGGACTCAGTGCAACCGTTTGCCGACTGGACAATCAGGGCTGATGGAAGAGCAGGGGACTGCCATCACGTAGCTTAATTTCGGAAAGATTGAGGAGGCTAGCTCGAGGCTAGGCAATCTCCGTATCGTAATCGGGGCGCCTATGTATTTACCTCTGCTGAAGCTCGTACTGAATATTTCCCAAGGGTCGTTGCCACTTGCCAGAAACAACTTCTTAAGAAGTGGAATGCGTGCGTGGCGCACACGGACAACCCTCCGTGAGGCTACCGTGGGTCTGGATTATAATGGGTATGCTCATCGTGCACCAGTTTGCCCTTTTCTTTCCGCCCTCGTTGTCCTAGTCCCCTGCGAAGCCCGACGTTGGATCCATCAACGGTCGCTGTCAACCAATGTCGTATTGGAATGGTCAGTCTCCGGAGGACATACAGAAGCAACAAGGCGAGCGAGGTGTGGATAAGCGACCCTTCTCGCGCTCACGCTGGCATGTAGATGTGACCTCTTTCATCATGCATGTGCTGTGCGGGGTATACTCGTACGTATGTCAATCATTCGAGCATGCCAGGTGCCATGAATTGTGTCGTAGATGGGAGTTGATACACGGACTTCCGTTCGACTGGTCACTCCTGCGAAGCCGGCACGTATGCAAATGGGGAGCAGCCGTGTACTTCATGTGTCGATGGACCACGGCTGCGTGTCTAGCCATCGACCTCGCCATTATCGACCAGCGCTCGTATTTTGACGTGAGGCCCATTTGCCTTACTGCTATTCACCACGGACTTGACCAACGTTGGGATAGACCTTGCATTTTTCATTCCAGGTGAGGTCGATCTCTTTCTGCGTCTCGGTTCCGCCCACCTGTATCTCCGATGGCACAGGCTACGAACGCTGTCGCTCATGGTCTGGCCTTGTTTATTCTCAGCGGTCGGATGTATGTCCTTACTCCTCCCCTCCCTTCACCCCAGCTAACGACGTCTCCTCCGCTAACAGAGTCGAGATATGGAAAAAGCAGTCCATCAGCATAAGTGCGATCATACTGCAAATCGCTCTCTGGGTCATAATCATTCGCTGTGGGTCCTTCCTGCTTTCACTCGATACTGTAGAGCTCAATGTTTTCTATGCAGCTGTGGTGCAAGCGGGTGGAGTATGGCAGGATGATGTCACCCACCTGCTTCTCGCGGCTTACCGTGCGTCCAATCATGATTCCAACATTTTCGACGCTTTGATGAGAGTGTCTGTAGTCTGTTCGCTCGAAACTCTATGGGCTATACTAGGGTTTGTCGGTCTCCATCGATTGTATCGCAAAACCTTCCCCGGCACAAGGGGAAAGGCGTACATCGTAAATACGGTTACCATGCTGTATCGCCAAGGTTGTGTGTACCTGATGATTCCTATGTTCCCTTGTCTGTCTGCAATGGTCTGCCCTCCCATTTATTGCGTCGGCGTTCTACTGAGCTCACAAATCACACAGGGTGTATCTATATTGATGACGAGTGGTACGGCATCCATTATACTCCTTCATTGCCATCGCATTCACGTCACCTTACGACCGGGGTCCGCAGTTCCCTTGATGTATGTAAGTGTGTTTGTGCTCATTCGACGCGTGATCATGATCCGCAATAATTTATCATCTGGCAGACAACGGGAATGGTCGCATGTGAGTCATTACGCAGGTGTCCATTGGTCGAGCTTACTGTTCGATTGCGTCAGTCGTAGCCGTGTAAGTTCCCCTTTGCACCGACGACCTACCACTACCATTTCTCGCCAGGTGTACGTGCGCATGTCGCACATACCAAGGCATGGTATTGCGGGAAGACGGATGCCCTATGAAGATGTGCGTAGCGTGCTTATCCGTTTCGAGCTCGGCTGAGAATTTCTCTCTAGCGCGTGCGGTTTCAAGTCAACGCGCACAGGGGCTGGTCCCAATCTGCCAAAGGCTCGTTCTCGTTCGCCTGCCGTTGAGCTGCGCGTGCTCAGCAATGCTTCGGGGCGGCGAATCAGTGACTCCGAGATTATTGTGCTGGACTCTTTCATCGGGTGAGTGGAGCGTATCTCATCCAGACCGAGTTCTAGGTAGTTAAGTCAACTTCGAACTCCTTGCAGACAGTATCCTCCCATATCCCAGCCCCACACCCCAAGTAGCCACTCATCGCAAATGCGCGACATTCGACATCATGATAATACGGCGAGCCCTGGCAGTGTAGTGTAGATCTGTTGGTGATATCTCAAGCCGATGTGGCGCCTCATTTGCAATAATGATTCTGGTACTTGTATTGGCGTGGATGAAGAGGCGTCGCATTCTGTCGGACTCCGGCAAATCACACAGATTCGAATAACGTATTACTTTTTATGAAAGGTTTCGAAAAGATCGACAAATTGTCATCCGTTCCTGAGATCAAGAGGGCTGTGTAAGCTGTGCACACATGTACACGTGCCGAGGTCATTAGTCGCCTTGGACCGTAGTCTCTCGCAGAAGTGCACAACTTGTCGTTCTTCACTCCGACCTGTAGCTGCGAAACGCTCGAGCCGCGCTGGCACCATATATCATAGAATTACAGGTGCGTAATATCCATTTTATCTCAATATCTTTTTCTTATACCGTACCTCCGCAGCGGGAGTCATACACGAATATCCGCCATGATAGTTGACAAGGTCCCACTCCCTGAAGATCCTACTCCAGCCGACGCTCCTCCCTCGTATGACTCGTTGACTGCTGGTCCGTCTAGCGTAAATCCGTCTTTGGCGGCTGAAGAGAAATCTAGGGTCCCTTCGACATCTGCCATCGCGTCCGGGAGTAATTCCCCCAGTACTGCACAAGGAGATTCTTTATCGAGCGCGAAAAGCAGGCTTCATGCGTCCAGTGGACAATCTAAGCCCTGGTGGTCATTCAGCCTAGCTGGCATGCGGACAGCCCGTCAAGTGCGCGCTACGATATCAAACCTGCTGCACGGCATCGTGGTGCAACTCTCAGAGGGGAGCACAGCCAACGACGAGAGCGCTATCGGGATTTTAGAGAGTTGTGCAGATACGTGTATCATGCATGATATATCCTTCTCTTTGCTACTGCAAGAGAAGAGCATTGAGGGCCATACACCGATTTACTGGGCGATATTGAAGCGCCCGACACGTGCAGCCGCGCGAACGCCTTCCCCCATGCCAGGACCATCGCGCTCGTTCTCGGGTAGCTATTCTGCATTCGACGAGTGGCCGAGTGAACCTACGGACGGACCAAGCCGGGACTTGACCCTCACTCTACTCAAGTTCTCCGCCCCCCTTACTGAGAGCACCAAATCTGAGATACGGCTCGCATGCATGCTAAATTCGGACGATGCTCTCTTTCAGCGGATTAGGTCGTCCGACATATTTTCTCCCATCACTGGCACCGACCAAATCCTTTTCGGTACCCCCGATGCTGCCGCCGACGGCGGACAGGCCATAGATGAGATAGGGCAGGGTAGGGGGGCTAAAGATAGGGTCAGAGTCGTACATATGACGAATGACGATGCAGCATTTGCCGCTCACTTCGAAGTGCCCTTGTTCCAGAAGAGGATGAGGGTAGGGGGTAAAGTTTCCTTAGAATTCGTTGCAAAAGGTACGAAATATATCCGAACAATTCTGACGAGTATTCAGTGAAGTACCTTTCAGGCCGTCTATTCCGACTCTCGTTTCTAGTGGCCAGTCCATACGACACATATGCGCACGGCAAGACACTCAAGCCCGGCTCGTGGTTGGTCTCACTCGAGATCCTCGAGCATTCTCCTCCGACGTGGATAGACTCGCGGCTCGTGATCCGAGAAAGCCGATATTCATCCCCTCCTGAGACACCTTCCACGCCTCCAGGAGGGAAGGCGAAAGCGAAACCTAGTATAACTCTGAGACTGAAGTCGTCCACACAGCTGTACGTCGGCAATGTGCATAGCCAAGGGATCCAGGTCGGCCTCGATGAGAGCTTGATGGGCGGCAATCTGATGTATGAGTGAGTGCTGTTTGTCGTTGTGGCGTCATCATAGCCCCTCGTGTTTCTCACCTGTATCGTCATCATCAGTGGTACAAGTTACTTCACGCCAAATGGTACACTCCGTGCTATGCTTGAGGCCCGGCTCGTTAAGCCAGGAACCGACTGTATCATCTGCTAGAGCTACTGATATTGCCAGGCTCGGATACGTGTTATCATATCATGATCTCCCCGTGAACATATCTTGTACGGTAGCACGGCAGTACTACCTACTGATATTATCAACCGCCTGAAGGATATGCCGCACTACGGCACGATTGACTGTAGGGACATAGGTATGTAGGAGCTTGCTCGTGAGGGAGTGGGGAATTTGTATCCCTGCGAAGGCCTTTTCGAAGCGCGAGAGCTATCGTTCGATGCAGTGTGCGATGCGACCGCGGCGGAGCTATTATCCCTCCGTTCTACCACTTGACTGGTGTCTTCGTGGCCTGCCGGAAGACAGACCAAGAAGGCCTTTAGCAATTCCTCGCGCATGGAGAACATCAGTCCCGGTCTGCCTGGAGACGCCGGCATATAGGGATTGACAGCCGGAGTAGGAAACGCAACACCCCATGATGTGCCGTCCCTATTTTTGTCCTGAGGTAAACCAATGTGGCGAGGAGTTATCTGGACTATGAGCTGTTGCACGTTCCCACCACATAGCTGGCTGTTTTACCGTATCTATATCAACGATGATCGCTTCCTCCTTCTTGATTGGAATCAGCTCACGCTTGGATGCGACTGTCTCCGACTGAAGGCGCGCTGCCTTCCCGGGAGGTTGGGTCTCCTTTGTCTTCACAGCAGATGGCCCGAACCGAAATGCGGGACCCACCCTTTTTTTCCGTGTTCGAAAGAAACCGAAATCTGTGGGATGCGCTGATCAGCAGACATGTACAGTTTCTGGTCGAAAACGCCGGACGTACCAATGACCTCTCTCGCTTGACTGCTTTGGACAGATCATGCTCGGTTACCACCTATGCAGCGCATGAATATTAGAAACTGGCCCAATGAGAGAGAATTAATGTCGACACCTCTTGCTTATACTGCTGGAGCGCAGAAGAGAGGCTGATATATTCTTCTTTCTTCACAATATCAATATTACCGATATAAACTTCGATCTTGGGCGGCTTCAAATCCGGTCGCGAAACGCGACTAGAATCCTCCAACGCGTCACTTCCTCGGTTTGAGGGACTCTAGAAAAGGCCTATGGACATGGTTTATACAGAGACTCTTCGTATTGACTTGCCTGTGTACTAGATAAATCAAAGTCCGCGGGAGCGCGGTTCGTGGGAGTCTCAGAAAGCTTCGATAGAGTCGGATAGACCATTCACGTGGGAAGCCTCTGCCTCCAGTCCCAGGCCTTCCAGTCGTGTTTTCAGTTCCACCACCTGCCGCCTGTATTCGGCACCCTCCTGCTGGAGACCATCATGACATTGGAGGGCATGACTCACACAGACATCCTGGATAGTTTTATAGTACGTGCGTTCAGTGCAGTATGGATATATTTTGTGGATGGTGAACTCGACGGTGCTCGTCAGGTTATATCTCCGTTCGCCTTGTCACGAGGAACTGAATACTATGCAAGAAACAAATGTGAATCCTACACACTTTCCAAGGTAGAATGGAAGAGGCGGACCTGAGGCTGGCGAAGTCGAGGCAGCACACTTATAAGGGCTGCTCAATTCTCAACTGCCTCCTGTCGTTCGTTCAGTCGTTCAATCCGTCGTGCTAAAAATAATGAGAAAGAAGAGATCGCCAAGCCGCGCCGATGGCCAGCTGGGGGAGAAAAATCAAATGAGCATGGTCTCCAATTTGTCTCGAATCATCTGCCATCACTTCTTCCTCACTCTTTTGGGTGCGATTGAACGAACGACGGCTTGAACGACGGGTGTCAGTTGAGAATTGAGCAGCCCTAAAGCTCCATTGATCTGGTCATGCTACACCCATTGAGAAGTTTTTCTAGCGTGCAGCCGTCTCACAGACTTGGAAGCAGACGCATTGTCCACCTGATGAAGGCACAGCGCATTGCCGCGGAACCAAACGAGACGAGGATGACTCGTGGGCTATGCTGAACATCAATGTTCATTAAAGTTGTGTTACCTTCGACAGTCCATCAGACATGTAGGGTGGGCGATCCGTATGGAACAGAGAAGCTTAAGGTATTCTCTGAGTAACAGCTCATCTTGTGTGAGACCAAAGACCGTTAGCGACATACGCAGCGCTGAACTGGCGGGAGGATAGGTAATCTCACCGTAAAATTGTGCTCCTCGGCTCGGCCATTCTTCCATCCGTGAACAGTCCGCCTCAGAACAAGAGACTCAACATCCATGACGTTCCGTTCGCCTGCGCACCATCCGAGAAGATCGTTGCGGTACTAGCAGACAGTCGGTTTGGCAGGAAGGCGCGATGCCAGCCGCACACTAGCCATGGAAGTGCATTCATCAATGTGAACCCTGAAGGGCGCACGGATGGGCATTGCAATGGGACAAAATACAGACTTGAACCGTGCACTGAACATCGATCATGAATCGAGTCGTCGACGAGGACCCCGGCATACTGGTATATATGTTTGATCCTAGTGCGGACATAAACGGCCAATTTTGAGGCCCTATGTCAGGCTCCTAAACCCAACCTAAACCTAGGCTGCATCTAGTCGCGCGGCATTTGGCGTGGTGCGCATATTCCGATCACGTGACCTCATTAGTGTTATGGAATCGTCAGATTAACCGCGTTCCCCAGCGCGTCGCAACCCTCTAGAAAGAATTAATGAGCTTCAGGTACATAGTTTGAAGTGACACCAAAGTTGTGCTCAATTAGTGTCTGTTTTGGGTGCCGTATCGACCGATAAAGCCTATTCTGTACCATGATAGGCTCCAGCGCATATTGATAATAATCCATTCCCCCCATGGGCTGGTAGAAGTAATGAGTAGCAATACATATATGTTTTTACGCCATATTGAGGTATGCTACTGAGCGTGGTGTCTTTAAAATGTGCTCTGAAGGGTAGAGCTTCAACATGTTCCCCTTTTGGGACGGCCAGAGCTGCTGATGTCAGCAGCATGTACCGAACGAAGTTAATGCTCCTACAGCGGAAAGAGAGCGCCAAAAAATCTGAGACTACTCAAGTTGCATCAGTACCAGCAGGTACTCCTGCCATATCATATGTTTTTCCCTCGCTACATGGAGACCTGGGTACGAAACGGTGAGTCTGTCGAGGTGGCCGTGGGAGTAGTCACGTGATATCGAATATGCGTACCCGTACTAAGGGGGCGCGATCCGCGGCAGACCGTTATATGCCGACTGCCCTCCACCTGCCTTATAAGGGAGGCATTTAATCGGTCGCCTTTGGGAGACTAACCTAAACCATCCATCCTTAGCGTTCTCGCTCCTCCTTTACTAGGGCGCACGTGCAGTGTTATATAATACAAATCTATTTTCAATTTATTACCGGATACAGAACGAACAAGAGGAGGAGAACGCTATAGGACGGCTGGCACAAATGTCATCGCCGAGATCCCCGAGGCTGACTAAGCGGACGGTAGCTGAAGCCTCTCAGCAGCGGTCGGCGGGCCTTCACGCAACCATTTACAACTTATTACCTTGGGATTTACCGCTCGGTGTACTTTATAGTAATGTAAAAATGTCCTAACTGAATGGTATACTCATGCAATGGTTATCAGTAGTACCGAAGGCTGAATATCCGGCTGAAGAGGCATAATGGCTATAGACAAGCCCCTCTGAGTGTCAGATTTTGGCTATGAATGATCTCTGCGAAGACGTAGTTGTCGTCTGTAGCAAGACAACAAAGGCTCACTCAGCACGTCTTCCGGGACAATGCAAAGATAGTAGATTACCTGTAGCAAGACAACAAAGGCTACAGGATACATGTAAGCAAACGGTAAACAAACGACAGGGTATGGCGCGCGTCTCACCTCACTCAGCACGTCTTCCGGGACAATGCAAAGATGAGGTTGGCGTACGAGACGCGCGCGGTACTTAATCCCAGGATACGTCCAGGAACAAAGATAACGATACCGTTGATATGAGTTTATCATAAGTCTAATAAGTGGAAATATCAAATAACGAGCGTTGCTGAGGTGAATCGTATCGAACTGTCAACAAGATACGATAGTCCAGAAAAGGCAAATGTTAGTTGCGAGGAATCCGGGCGCGTTTGTCTCTCCAACACTCCCCCTCAAACCGCGCGGAGTCCAAG
>NW_006920416.1:1526763-1552159 GCF_000344685.1 Gloeophyllum trabeum ATCC 11539 | reverse complement strand
CGGTACTTGTATGCTATGATACGTCTAGGAACAAAGATAACGATACCGTTGATATGAGTTTATCATAAGTCTAATAAGTGGAAATATCAAATAACGAGCGTTGCTGAGGTGAATCGTATGGAACTGTCAACAAGATACGATAGTCCAGAAAAGGCAAATGTCAGTTGCGAGGAATCCGGGCGCGTTTGTCTCTCCAACATCAGAAGTATACCAAAGGTATTTGCATTGGTCTTGAACTATTTTAGCACCCGTTTATATGTGTTCTGCGTGAGCTCAACGAGGTAGGTGTCGAGACGCTCTCTACATCGCCCGCCAACCGCTGCTGAGAGGCTTCAGCCACCGTCCGCTTAGTCAGCCTCGGGGATCTCGGCGACGACATTTGTGCCAGCCGTCCTATAGCGTTCTCCTCCTCTTGTTCGTTCTGTATCCGGTAATAAATTAAAAATATATTTGTATTATATAACACTGCACGTGCGCCCTAGTAAAGGAGGAGCGAGAACGCTAAGGACGGATGGTTTACTATGGTTTAGGAGCCTGGCCCTATGTCGGATATTTAGGCGGACATAAAGCCCAAAATTTCGGTCCATGTCCGGTATATCACGGCGGACACAAGGGCCTTGCCGGTCTTGGTGTCCGATCACCTGGCGGACATACCGAGTCGTCGAAGTGTCAACATGTCATACCCAGTAGTCCTTGTACTAGGTTGAGTGGTGTCTCTTATACTTCTCAGTCAACTGTCAGCTTGTCTCGTGTATATCCAGGTATATCCTCAGCAACGGTGAATGAAATGCAAGCTTTGGAAACAGTGATGGATCTTAGAAAGACTGGAATACAATATCCCGGAGTAATCATGTCACGATCTACTCGTTGCAGCGTTGGGCGTGTGCCGGTTTCGAGGTTGGATCCGTTTGGCGGACACACCGGCGGGCGCCCGAACATAGGTCACTTATGCGGACATAAACAGCCCAATTTGGACTGACCGGATCCTAGAGGCGGACATATCCGGTCCAAATGTGTGAGGCCACAAGGGCCGAAAATCGGGCACTTAGGATCAAACATCAGTACCCATATGCCGGGGTCCTCGTCGACGTCGAGGCAAGGAGCCACATCGATTTTCTTGCTGGTGTGTAGGGTTTGGCGTTGCTGACCAGTTACTTTGAGCTGCGAATATGATGGGACAAAAAGTGAACGAATCAACCTAAGGTCCGAATGTTTGAACTTCTGTATCGAATCTCCATACTTAGAACGAAAACGAGTCGACTAATCAATATTTAAGAGTAAGACTCGAGAGGCTGTGCCGACAAACCTCGACAAACCATGGACAACTTCGGTTACCCAAGACAGGTCTAGGGTGCCAGTCTGACACCCGCTATCTTCAGAACTCACAAATGTCAGAGAGACTAAGACAGTGAAGAAACTGAGAGGGAGCCGGCAGAGCGCATTTGCATGAGAAGGTGGAGACCAAGTAGACCCAACGAACAATATTTCGTTATGTACTCAGTAGTTCGTACCAATCGTCTACTCGAGCTCTCGCCAGGAAATACTCATTCCGGGCTACAATAAGCAAGATCCCATGCCTCATATGTCTCCGGAAGCATCTGGAACTCAACACATCGAGAGATCGTAATTATCCATTTAGCGACGAAGCCACAAGGGCTACGACGACTCAGAGGACTCGGAATTGCGCACGGGATGATGCTACTGCCAAGCGCTTATTAGCTGAGCTTCAACTATGCGCTCCGAAAACTGCTCAATTTCGCATTCATGGCATTTGGGAGTTCATTCGAGGAACTCCAACTTTACAACGCGCGGCTAATACTACATGGAAAGACATCGGCGGACGTAGTCAGCTGGTTGTTCAACTGGAAGTACATGAGTCATCAACGTCAGCGCGTTTGGCGACATCGCAAGTCGTCGACTCTTACCTTCAGTTGTTCGACGGATCCCTGAAGCCCTTCATGACGACGAGCTCCATGGCATCGATCGCGCTGGAGAAGTTCTTCGAGGTGCTGCTCTGCAGCCCCCACCAGCTCGACTCCTCCTTGATGTCCGCCTCGAGCTTGATGGTCGTCACCAGGCTGTAGAAGAAGTCCGGCAGATCCGGATTCGGAAAGGCGAACAGCACGCGGTACTCCCAGGACGAGTTCTCCGCGGAGCTGGACTTGGAGAAGTCCGCCCATCCGTTGTCCTTCGCCTCTTTGAGGTTCGTGAACGTAGTCGTGATGTTGGCCGTGAGGGCGGTGATATCTTTAGCGGAGAGCACCACACTCAGCGCGTCACGCAGGAAGGTCACGATTTTGTCGACCATGGTAGAAATGGTCGCAGTCTGCTGGTTGATCTTGTTGCTCTTAAACTTGTCGAAGGTGAGGTCGTCGCCTGTCTCAAACGTATCAGAGCCGTGGAACCTGGTAGATAGAGGCATGAACTTTACCCTTGTAGTTGTTAATCGCGTTGTGGAAATTCTCCCAGTCGAACCACTTCTTCTCTTCGCCATTTTCCAGGTGGACGTAGCGGCCGCTGAATTTCATGACCTGCATACTGGTAGGTACGAGGTCCCTCGGCAACTTCGAAAACTCGTTGAAGTAGGCGGCTACATGCGAGATCATTGCTCAACTAGATGCGCAGTACCAGAGAAATATGGGCACTCACAATCGCTGGTGTCCAAGGAAACAAACATGATATGCCGAATATTAGTAGTCGATAGGACAATAGACATGGATCGACATACTCAGACATCGTAAGAAATGTAGTCCGTGTTCGTGTGGTATGCAGGTGTAACTTGGGGATAACAGGACTCGTCGACGTCCACTGCTTTATATACCCCTACACTTAGCACACTCAGACCAAGTACGCAGGGAAGAACTAGGCCAATAAACGCGTGTTATCTAGAGATATGTCCACAAGGAATGGAACTGACAATCCACCTAAGCGAAGTCAAACAGATTCATGGGTTGAATAGTGGAAGTTAATTACACACCGGCGCTGTTAAAATCCCGACGGAGTAGACGTAATTCTGCGGGTCTATACTGTCTTTAGCACGACAAAGAAATACGAATTCCTCTCGTCGTACCTTGCGTTGACAAATGAGTCCGAATAACCTCGAGATCATGCATGAAGAAGACCATGGCAGAGACATCCCAGAGATAACGGTCGGTTCTATGTGCACAGGCTTTGGGTCACAGTGTACTAGGACCTGCGGGTCCGTGGTGCAGAGCCGAGTAGAACACACTTGCTAGCCTTCGTCGGGCGGAAATAATCGTCTTAGTCATTGCAAGTGACCGCTCCTATAACGCCAGCTTCGCTCACGGCCATTGCGGTGCCGTTCCCATCAGTCCTTCAAGCATGCGGATTTCAGAACAGAGTACGGTGCTTAAAAAGCACGGGTTCGCAGCATGACCGAATGAGATCTGTCTCCGCTGAAGCGTTAACGTTGTCGAACCGCTGACTCACTGCCATCGCTGCCTAGGGGGGTCCTGATGTTTCGGCAATGCGAGCGTTGAACATCATGCTTACGATGTCGCGGCGGCCTTCACTTCTAGTAGCGCCGGAGAAGGTGCGTGTACACGCACAACAGGGCAAGCCCTGAGTACTGAGTTCAGGGAGGATGATGGATCCAGACTTCGTACCATGACGAGCGTGCAAGGAACGATCGGATGACAGCTGATGATAGCGTGTCTCCTATTCGGTTCAGTTGCTGTTCTTTCCATTCCAGCTCAACATGATGTTGTCATGCATTATGTGAAGGCTTGATTCTGGCTTGACGTGCCATTTGTCTAGCCAGCACAATTAAGCGCTCTTCTAAATTTCACCCTGAATGGTAGTAGTACCCCACCGTGTCAATTATGCACGACCTTGGAGACTCACTGGTATAAGTACATACTTCCGCGAGACCGAGAAGAGCTCCATCCGAGTATATTGCTAAGTCAAAGACAATGGCGTCCAGGTCAGAAATTTCTGTGTAACTTCCCCGTCATTATCTGAGACATTTTGCAGAGCCCAAGAGAATGAATCTACCAGCGAGATCGTCACGGCCTGTGAGTGGAACTCGGAACCTTTGCTCCTCGTGACCGATGTTTACGGCTCAGGGTAGCGGCCAACACTCCCTTCGACTCCTTGACGAAACTACCGGGAGACCTCGTACCGACCGGCATGCAAGTCAGCAAGTTCACGGGGCACTATGTCCATGTCAGTAGCGTCCCCAAATGGTTTGATTGGTACGGCTTCGCCGCTGCTGTCACCAGCTACAGAGGAGACGACCTAGTCTCGGTACCCATCGATACTGGTCGACGTGCGCTGCCTGGGATCACCCTCAAGACCGACGTTGTTCCCAACAGTGACGTCGTCGAGATCTCCAGCGATACTTCCCCGGGGGACAATCAGGCGCTCCAAGCCCGGAGAGTTATCGTTTTCGAGATAATCCTTGACTGGATGATCCATATCTTACACGACGTCCTCGGTGTCGCTGCAGACGTCAGCGAGCTGCGCGCGAACGTATATACCACATTCACCAACCTGCAATGGGCCCACTCTAGCGGCTTCGCCGACTTCTCCTCCTCGAGCTCGGGCTCCAACTCATCATGGGAGTACAGGACGGTGTACGCCTATCGGCAGCCGGGGGAGACGAACACGTTTCTCAGTATGGTCACCACGATCAAGTTGGAGGCGGACATTAGGTCCGAGTCGTCCTGGTGGGGCCTTACCAGTAGCACTACAGCGCGCTTCTGCGCTACCATTAGGGCCGGACAGCTTCGGGCTACGAAAGGGTTCACCGACCCGATACAGTGACCAGTGCAGAGAGGACAGACGAAGAGAGACGGGGTTACGGTTTTTCTTGGTAGATGTACCCGTAGCGAGGTTGCTCCAATGTACCCTATTGCCTGGACATAAGCGTATTTTGAATGGCGACAGCACTTTCGCAAGCCGAAAAGATATCTCACCAAGACATATGCTAGCGACACTGCCACCTATGCACAGTACCGGGATCCGAGTTCTGTCCACAAGTCCGACATAGCTGAACGTCTCGAGCATCTTATAACCTACAATCCGTAGGGTAAGCATACAAGTCTGGCTGTCGTATTGATTGTGATCAGCAATCGTGGTTCTTTCACAAACCCGGTGGGATGGCTCATGGGCGATTCTACCATCAGGTAGTCTTCCCACATATCAGTGTGCCTCCGACTTACAAGCATTCATCATCGGTCTACACACCGCATGTATTCATGATTCGACAACACTAGTACATTTGAGGCCTACCAAGAGCAAGGCGCAATTCCATTTCTGAAGCTGAGGGAGAGATATCAGGTCGCGTAATGACGTCCAAAGTAGACGGCCCTTACATCGAGCTTATTCTGACGGGTCCCTGAAGCCCTTCATGACGACGAGCTCCATGGCATCAATCGCGCTGGAGAAGTTCCTCGAGGTGCTGCTCGTCAATCCCCACCAACTCGACTCCTCGGTTATGTCTGCCTCGAGCTTGATGGTCGTCACCAAGCTGTAGAAGAAGTCCTCCAGGTCCGGGTTCGGGAAGGCGAACAGGACGCGGTACTCCCAGGACGAGTTCTCCGCAGAGCTCGATTTGGAGAAGTCAGCCCAACCTTTGTCTTTTGCCTCCTTGAGGTTCGTGAACGTCGCCTCGATATTAGCCTTCAGTGCGGTGACATCTTTATCCAGGAGCACCACGCTCAGCGCGTCGCGCATGAAGGTGACAATCTTGTCGACCATGGTGGATACAGTCGCAGTCGACTGGTTTATCTTGTTGCTCTTGAACTTGTCGAATGTAAGGTCGTCGCCTAGCTTGACGAATAAGAGCCATCACACCTAAGAGAATGTCATATCGACCTTACCTTTGTAGCCGTTAATCGCGGTGTGAAAACCGTCCCAGTCGAACCATTTTTGCTCGTCCCCATTCTCCAGGGCGTCCGCTGAATTTCATCACTTGCATACTAGTGGTCACGAGGGCCGAAGGCAATTTGGAGAACTCATTGAAGTAGGCGGCTGAGCAGCGTACGATGAGTGTAATCTGAATGGAATTGGACGAAGGGAAAGGAGACTTACGATCACTGATGGCGAGAAAACGTATCATTAGCAAGTGAACTGGAAGAGGCACAGTAAAAGACTTACTCGGACATTGTTGCTGTTTAATCAAGTGCGTTGAAACTGGCGGTTGTTGTTGACTGTGCTCGACGATATGCCCCAGTTTATATACCTCTCCGGACCGAACCCAGGCCTCTATACCAGGAAACTCAGAGATAGCGAGAAGACAAGCAATGTGCATCATGGGACGCATCATCCATCCTGAATAGAGATGAGTATCCTAAAGACGAGAGGTGGAGTTCGTATAACTGACTGAACATGGGGTATCGCAGCACGATATGACCAACGTACTTCATAAGGACTTTCTGCTATAGAAAGGAAGCAGCTCAGGCGGGGCTTGCACCTTTCAATGCTACAAGTAACTGAGCAGGATAGTGACCTCTTGTCTGCATTTACGTCGCAGTCAGTTAAGGGCATCGGATGCTCTCGCACGCATCAGAATGGGTACAGGCGGACCGATGCTGAACCTAAAGGTAGCGATGGGACGAGCACGAATTAGTTCCTGAGCGCCTACCTCCCTTCGTCCATGCCTGAGGAAGGGATGAGGTGGTGAGCATCAAATATCACACACGGGCGGATGAGACACTTGGAGCCGGGCGGTTGACAAGAACGCAGCTACAGTTCCCGTATTGGTAAGATGCCCTTCATGAGTTCAGAGCTCCTTCTTCCATTCCACGTTACACATGACAGGCCTCGAGTTAGGGTAGGGCTCAGCCGACTGTAGTATGCTCTTCCATGCCACTGGCTAGAGCTTGCCCACTCAATAGACGTAAGTCGCAATCCAAGGTGGCGACTTGGACGGTCCGAAGAGCGCGACATAAACCAACACGGCGATGTGAGCTCGCGATTATAAGTACCCTGCGTTCTGTGTGCACTAACTTACATAGAATAAGAGAACTCGGCGTGCGTCGTAAGTCCACGGTCACTATGGCTCGGCAACGTTCAGGCGAGGTTAACTTGTCCTACAGTAAACAGGAAGGCGAGCAGACAGAATAACACCGAAAGTCAGTGGATACATAACCGTCCCTCCGCACACCTTTTGAGACTTACCCGCTATCTCAGTGTCCGATACGCACTTCGACTCAGTGACCACTCTCCCAGCCGACCTCGTGACCACCGGCATGCAGGTCAACAAGTTCTCCGGCCACTACGTCGAGATCAGCAGCGACCCGAAATGGTTCAATTGGGATGCCTTCGACGCGGCTGTCGACAACTATCACGGCAGTGACTTCGTTTCCATCGACATCGACGAGGACCGAAGAGCACTCCCAGGGGTAAACATCCAGACTCACGTCCTCCCCAAGGGCAACGCCGTCCGAATCTCGAGTAAAAGCTCCCCAGGCGGAAAGAGGACCCCCAGAGACGAAGGCGACGATGTCGTCTTCGAGGTCTGCGAGGAGATCCTTGACTGGATCGTCGATGCGCTGCACAACCAACTCGACATCCAGGTGGACGAGAGCGAGCTGCGCGCCAATGTCTACAGCACCTTCACGAACCTGCAGTGGGCGCACTCGAGCGGCTTTGCCGATTTTTCCGAGTCCAGCTCCGGCACCAACTCGTCGTGGGAGTATAGGACCGTGTATGCCTACAGGCAGCCGGGCGACGCGGACAAGTTTTTCAGTATGGTTACTACGATCCAGCTGGAAGCGGATGTCGAGTCGGAGTCATGGTGGTGGGGTCTTGTTGGCAGCACTACAGCCACGTTCGAGGCTACCATCACCGCAGAGAAGTTTGGAGTTACTAAGGGGTTCAAGGATCCGGCGTAGTAGATGAGCCGCGACAACTTGTGCCTGATGGGCGTATACTGAAGGGCGTAGCTTGTAGGGATCGAGGAGCTGCGAACTTGAATACAGCTATGTCTATTCGTGTAGTACCTTGCAGAAACCGGAGATGCGACTGTGAGCCAAGAAGGCGATCGCACTGGAGTCAGGGGGCGGGTGCTTAAGTGACGGCGGGTGCAACGCTGTGGGCGGGACTGTAGACAGGGATTCATCTATATGGACGCAAGCCTATTGCGGGAGGCATCCGTCAGTCTGCTCAGTATGACTTCCGCGGATATCAGGATAACTCGGACGGGAGAGCGCTGACGAAGGACGTAATGGAGGCACAACACGAGACAGAGTACAAACATGAGCGCTGTTCGCGAACTCTGCGCACGCGCACGGAGCGACGTTAATTGTTAGGCTTTGCCGCAACGCAGGACTGCTCCAGATAACCTCAACGCACCTCAGGCGCAAGGCTCGCCGACAACTTAAGCTCGAGTACTTTAACCTTTGCTTCGGAGCGTCTGTGAGCCCTGATTCCGCAAAACCTCCTCCTTGTCGTCGCCAGGCCAGCTTTCGCTTTGAGAGTTCAAATCTGCGGGCACTCAATGTCGCATTCAGCGAAACAAGCGTGACAGATTCAGGTAAGAGAACCCGAGGATCTTTGGGTGCAATTCGACGACAGTGGTAAGTGGTGAAAGACTCGAATACGACGGTGCAGCTCACAAAAAGACATTTGTTGCATCTCTCCCGTCGACGCCTCGCCAGTGTGAGCTCGGATGTTTTCGGACCCTTTGACACCCATTGTCAGCGCCACAAGTCGACTTTCTCCGACTATCATTCCACTGCCACCAGCTGCTCTCAGTAGTCGGGAGCGCTCTTTGGCGGCATTCAGTAGCAGCTTAACTTCTGGTGTCGGTGCTGAAACTGAAAACATGCAGACACTAAGAGCTCGGATTCGTACCTCAAAATCTGCAATGGTCACAAGCTTGCTGATGCCGCATAGATGGTGCGTAAGTTACCCGGCATAGCAAAGGAAAGGGTCTGCTTGTTCTGGATCGAGGCTCCTGGACTGTCGTTACCTGGTAGGGGCGTCCGATTCACCGTGCAGGGGAACTCAACTATCTTTGGTGGGCTGTGAATGCTACTAATCTGTCAGTGGGTCTTTCTTCCCCAAGCGAGATTGGTGACGACAAATGCCTTCTCGCTGGCGGCTGCGTCTAGCGACAGCGGATACCTCGCAAATCAGGATATGTGTCTTCAGCCCGTTCATCTTGCTAGGGGTCATGCTCCTCTTCGCATTTCCGAATATCATATTCTTTCCCGTAGTACATCAAGTTCGTACGACTGACACAGACCCGCAGCTTCACATCTGCCGTAGCTGAGACTCCGTCCTACCTACCCTTATCTGGAGTACGAGTTTTGGAACTAGGTCAACTGATCGCGGGTCCGTTCGCAGGACAACTGCTAGCGTAGGTGACCAGGAAGCCGGTAGGAGCAACTCATAAGCTAAACTTCAGTTCAGACATTACGGAGCAGAAGTCATCAAGGTCGAGCCACCGAAGACCGGCGACCCTCTGCGTGTGTGGAGGGAACTGGACATAGACGGAACCAGTCCCTGGTGGCGCTGCATCGGCAGGAACAAGAAAAGCGTTACCATCGACATGAGAAAGGCAGGAGGCAGAGAGTGAGTGCAGCACACATGCGCACTCAGGTGCCTTATTCACCACTACGGACTCAGCCTAGTACGCAAACTGGCGCTGAAATGCGATGTCATACTCGAGAACTTCAAACCTGGCAGTGCGTCCCTTTTGCTCCCGCCGCGTCTCACTACTGACCTTACCCGCCAGCGCTCGAGAAGTGGGGCCTTGGTCCTGACGCCTTACACCCCCACAACCCATCACTCATCTTCACCCGCGTGAGCGGATACGGCCAAACAGGACCTTGGGCCTCCCGCCCCGGCTACGCGTCAGTTTGCGAAGCCGAGTCAGGGTTCCGATACATCAACGGATTCCCAGACAGAGATGGCGGGTTGGAAGGACCTCCCGTACGCCCGAACATGAGCTTGGGAGACTCGGTTGCGGGACTCCATGCAGCCTTCGGGACGGTAAATGCCAAGTTCTCCCAAGATACACCCGCGTAATTCTTAGAGGGTAGGTGCTAGCTCTCCTGCAAAGGGGGAAATGTGGCGGCAACGGCCAGACTGTCGATGTGAGCATTATGGAAAGGTAGGAAACGCGGGTGCTGTTGAAAGACGAGCTGCAAATCGATACTGTAGCATGCTCAACCTGATGGAGGGTATCATCCCCGAGTACGATCGAAAAGGAAAGGTCCGTCGTGTCGATCATGCTCTCCACGCAACGTGTGACTCTCAAGTCAGATCCGAGGTCCCTCCGGTTCCTCGCTGACCGGCATAGTCCCCACCAACGCTTACCCCTGCCTCCCATCCTCCTCCTCGCCTTCCTCCCCCACATATATTATCATCGGTGCCAATGGCGACTCCATCTACAACAGACTCATGCAAGCGATGGGCCGCCCTGACCTGACCGGGCCAAAGTATCAGCATAACCAACACCGCGTCGAGCGGCAGGCAGAGATCGAGCAAGCCATCGTCGAGTGGACCAGTAAGAGGAGCGTGGAGGAGGTGGAGAGGGTGCTCAGGGAGGCGGGCGTGCCGACCGGACGGGTGAACAGCGTAAAGGAGGTGGTGGAGAATGAGCAGGTAAAGGACAGAGGGTTTGTCGAGGACGTGTGGGTCAAGGGACGGTCGGCTCGGGCGGAGAGAACATCCCGAGATGATGAGAGCTGGACCGACGACGATGGGGTATCAAAGGGGGTCGTCTCAGCTCCCAACCCTGGCTCTGGGTGGTACGTGAAAATGCCGAAGGTAGTGCCCTTGCTTGAAGGGTCGGACCCCCAAACTCGGTGGGCTGGACCAGATCTGGGCGAGCATAACGAGGAGGTCTTGGTGAGAGAGTTGGGACTGACTGCGAAGGAACTAAGGACGCTGCGAGACGATGGGGTTGTCGGAAGTGAATTTCCCTGACGGACACAGAGACTTCGACATGTTATTTGGATAACCACAAGTCATGCTATCGGATAGGTCGATCGAGTAGACTCGAACTGAGGTTGTGACAACCGCGAGGCTGTGGAAGTGAGCCAGCGCGTTAACAGGACGTGAGCGCATGCCCTATTGGCGTCGCATAAGCAGCAAGATCTGACGAGTTCCGGATGGTATGTCCGGATAGTTGTCAGTTGTTGAACGTTGAAGCTTGAAGGCGGGCAATGTGTGAACTCCATGCGATCAGGAAGGTGTACAAATACAGTAGGTTGGAAGATTAGATATAATTGATAGTGTTCTTGTATACTACAGCAGTCCTTGGCAGAGCCCAACCCAATGCCAATTGACCATGGTCACTTCCCCTTTCCAAAAAAGAAGAAAAAGAGGATGCGATGGTACAGATCTATGTAGGCAGTTAGACCCACGCACACGCTTCAGACCCGGGAGTAGCTCACCTTCAGGTAAATGCCACCTCCTGCGGCGCTCCGACGCAGCGGCTAGTACTTCTTCCAGCCGTCGCCCCAGCCTCGCTAGCATTATGTCTTGCAAGCGACCTGGTCCGACCAGTCCAGTCATCGACGACCGTCCCGAAGTCTGTACAGACCAACGCGGATCAGACCGTAGGTAGTCAATTATTTCTTGCGGGGCTCTGACTTCGTACACAATGTCTGACTGAGAGTCGTCCAGTTGTGGCCAATACTCCTGGCGCGAGCCATATGTGTCAGCAACGTATTCGAGACCGCCTTGGTATTGACGCAGCTGTTGCATCGTGCACTACGGTCATTGACCAGTTGCAAGGGTAGTGTGTGGACATACAAAGAGGGTTGTGGGGCGAACGAACAGGAGAGTTTATATTATACTCGCTGCATACTGCACTGCGGAGTATGACGTCGTAGTAGGATATTATTATACACGCGGTTGCGCTGGAGCTTGCAACGAGGAATGGAATCCGCGTAAGCAAATATGCACCCAGAGAGTAAGCCACATACAGTATAGTATAGCGAGTCACCTTCACGACGCCTCGGGGCAGGCAGTCCATCCATCATGGGGAAGTGACAGGCGGCAAGATGTCCGCACCATCTCCGCAGTCGGAGACGATGCTAAATACTCCGCGCGATAGCCAACAATCTGCATGGACTCAAGGGATATGGCAGAAAAGACGGTCTGTAACAAACTGGCGGGTAGTGATATGTCTGGATCCCTGAAGGAGTTCCAGGCGAATCAGAAGAGACGATAGCGATCCTTACTCCCTCAGGTCAAGACAGCGGGGAGGAAGTCATAACACCGTAGGCGCAGTACACTGCATCTCTAGAAGCATCATCGCGTGTCCTGACATGATGCACAGATCACGACCCCACAGTGTAAGCGCCACATCAATGTCTGTGGCCGACCCTGATTGCGGACGTAAGAGGCGCGATAGCGCATACATATATCTGTTACTCACATTCATCCGGCAGTTCCTCGATGACATACAGACTGCACGGAGATCTCATCATTCGATTCACCATCACTGAGAGCGAGTCAGAGAGAAATAAAGGACCATAGAGTTCACGGTGCCAGTACAGCAGGCCCGAGTCAGGCGGAGACGGAGGCGAAGAGGGTGCTCACAGAAGCGGGAGTGCCGATTGGCTCCGCGAAGGGAGTGGTAGAGAAGAGCAGGCCAGATACAGAGGGTTCACAGAGAACGTATGGTTCCAGAAAAGATGGACAAGTGAGGCAGAGAACAGAGGCATAGGAAGGACGGTAGGGCGTCCAGGTATGTTACGTCAAGTCCGACGCCGTGAAGATGTCGAACTTCGTATCCGTGTTCGATGGCTCAGATACCGGAATTCAGTGTCCCGGATCAGAACTCGGGGCTCACAATGAAGGTGTCGGAAGTCAGTGTTGAGTACGGGGGGTCTGAGATTCTACGAGATGATGGGATTATCGGGAATGAGGTTTCCTGAATGGGAGAGGGATCGGATACACCATCAGGCAGAGGGTGTTCTATCGATCAGCTCTGCAGTCATATGAATCGACACTCAGCCTCTGACGGTCCTGGCTGACACTCGGTCACTCTAAACAGCACTCACCTTCAAACTTCGCTTATCCTTCTTCGTTCCTCGCTTGCGCCCCTTCTCTGGAACGAAGCCTCCCTTCGCAAGTGCTTCCTTCCCCGCCTCGCTGATTCTCTTCCACCTATCGCTACCGAGTTTCACTCCTCCGTACCATCGGAATACGACCACCACCACGTTTCGACAGTCGTTCAATTCCAGTAGTCTGGTCAATCTCTCTCCGCTTCCCCCTTCGCCATCGTCTTCCTCCCCGCTCAAAAACGCGCCACTCGACGCCGTGCGGGGGGTAGAAGAGGATAAGGCAGAGGTACGGTAAGCATACATACGGTGCGTAGCTTTCTTGGTCCGTTTGGACGAAGTGACATGGTCCAGGAAAGCGGGTAAGTGGGAAACGGATGGCAGGTGAGATGCGTGCCCTTCGAAGACAGATTTACGGTCGGTTATTGGGTCGGAGGATGATATAGGGTAAGGCCATTCTTGTTGGCCGTCCTCACTCGACGTCGTGCTTCGTTGCCGTCGCCCGCGTAAGAGTCCAGGCGAAATCAGCCTGCCCAGCTGGAGGGGTCGCATTCTGACACATTTGACCGAGAACTGCGTCGACTTCCCGAGACTCATAGCTATGCAAGCTCCTGACAGGCGGGTATATCCAAGGCAGGAAGGTATGCAGCCTGAGCAATGAAAAGGAACATTTGAGGAACATTAAGGCGGAAGCCAAGGGGATGCCGCCTTAGCCATTTTCTATTCGTGAGAAAATTCCAGTTTGTAGTCTCCCTCGCTTTTCGCTATTCATCTGAATGCCTAAGTCTGCCCTCTTCACTACCTTCGAATCTATCCAGCAAATTTGACCGTACGAAACATGTCAGATGTCCCGGACTGCTGTCAAGCCTTTCGTGAGCCTTCGTTGCTTCGTCTGCAGTAGAGAGTCTCGGCTTTCAAGGGTCCGGTAACTGCGTATAGGCTGAATATCTCCTGCGCCTGCACTCGTGATCAGCTTCGGATAGGCGGACGCTGCAGCGGTGCGGGAGGGATCCTTTCAAGGCGCAGTGATTGTCAAAGAGTAGCCCAACTCAATATCGTTTCTCGTTTTCATTTTCTCGGGCGCACTGGCACCCCTCCTGCCGACGCGGCGACACGGAGAAACCCGAAGTTATTGAGCGTGCATTTTCTGGCGGATTTCTCGTTGCATACTAGACACCACAGCTGTCAGATAGCTCGTGCTCATCCCACGTGCTGTATTCTCAAATAGGCATATGTTACAATTCATGTAGATACCAAACATAGTATTTTCCATCCCTCTCCCAACCTCACTCCTCTCGTGGCAGATTGGGACAGTATGTGGCAGTATCATCAAGGTCACTATACTGGCCCTGTCCCCCCACAGCCGTCACAGAACCACCAGCAATGGAATTTCCCCCCTGCAGACGGCCTTCACCATGCTCCTCAAGCCACGCCGTGGACACAGCAACGAGCACACTACACCCCTACAAATAACCATGTCCCTCAGAACTACCAGGTAGATGAGCGAGGTCTCAGGGTATCTCCACGGCGCCGGCATTCGATTGCATCTGCTGAAGACTACAATCAGTACGCCCAACCTCCTCCTAACTTCTTTCCCGATGCACCTCAACCGGGCTCGCAACACTTCCGCTCGTTACCCGGTACCCCTCCTAGGCTCGATTCCACGGAGGTCAGGCAGGCTCCTGAGGAGTCAGACCATCCTGCCCAGACCAAACCTTCGCAACTTGAAGAGACAGCAAGCGACGCTAATGGCAAGGTCAATAAAGCATCCAGCAAAAAACGCACCAAGAAGGCTGACAAGGACGACCAGGAGAAGCCACCCAAGAAGCCTAAGAAGCCGCGTGGGCAGGGTGCGAAGTCTGGCGTCAATCGTCGAGAGCCTGGTGCATCGGATGACGACGTCGCTGGACTGAGCAAAAAGGAGGCCAAGAGCGTCACCAAGAACACGGCAACTACGTGGTCGGAATCCGATACGCTAACTGTCGTGAAGTACATTGTCGAACCGAAACGATGGGAGAAGTTCAAGGCGCAGCAGGCGCATGATTTCCAGACGATTTCCCAGAAGATTTTGGGCGGCAGGAAAGACGTAGACCAAGTCCGCAACTTGTGGCACAAGGTGTGGGACAAGTACAAGACGTGCCGTCGCCGAGAAAAGCACACCGGCGGAGGAGATGGAGACGTCGATGACACCGGAGCTGGTAGTGGAGAAGAAGACGGCGATGACGAGGAGCGAGAGGGCGAGGAAGAGAGTCCGGTGCCAGCAGCGGAAGTTGATGCCGAAACTGGCGAGAAGCCTAAGGAGCTCGGTGATGGCCAGGTGGAGGGCAGTGCCGGTGATGGCGGAGACAAGCCTCGCACGAAGAAGAAAGCACGCTACTCTAAGGCGGTACTTGATAGGTTTGAGCAGTCCGAAGTATACAGACTCATCGATGAGGTGTGAGTACGATCTTGTAAAACCTAGCATCAGTAAAATGACCCTTACATTACAGAGCCCACAATAACACCGAAGTCGTTAGGACTCGGGTGTACAACGGAGCTAGTGCGACCTCCGACGACGAGAATGGGAAGCCCAGGCGCTTGAAGAGTGCAAGGTCATCAAGCCCTGCTGCGAGCAGTGACGAAGCATTCATGAAGCAGATTCTCGCGACCATGCAAGCTCGTCATAAGGCCACAGATGCGCGGGAGACCCGGAGACTCGAACTAGAAGAGCGTGCGGAGAAGCGCGCTGCAGAAGAGCTCGAGGAACGGCGCAAACGGGAGAAGAGAGAGCATCGTGCAGGGATGTGGGACCGCGCGATTAAGCTAAGTTCGTCTGCGAATGCTAAGGTTGCGGCACAGGGCGAGAAGATGCTTGCACGACTGGCGGAAGAGGAGGAACAGGATGGCTTCGAATAAAAGACATCTACAACATAACCTCAGTACCAGTAATGCATAGTATATTGCTGTCTAAATAACAATTAAGATGATCTAAGCAGTAGTTTTCTACGAAGCAATCCAGTACGATATAAATCATCAGCAGACAGTCCATCATCCCCATTCACAAGACGTGCATTCTCAGGTATATCCCCCATGATCTCATCCACCTCGGGATCTTCCCTGCCATTGTATCCTTCAATAGTCTCTGGGTCATCACCGTATGCCTCCAGGATGTTGTGCAGAATAAACATAGCTTCAATCTGACGAAATATGTAGTCGAGGTCATGGCCAGGAAAGTGGCGAAGGATCGGGAACCGCCCCTTGAGACGGCCAAAACAATGCTCGACGGCAATGCGGAGGCTCGACAGCTTCGCGTTCCAACGAGTACGGCGCGCCGCCTCTTCAGGGTCATTTGTTAGGTCATGGTCGGCGAAGGGTCGGATTGAGTATTTTGTGAGAGGATAGCCTAAAATGGAGTCAATAAACGTTCCTGAAGCTGAAAGAGTTTACCTTTATCGACGAGAATGTATTCGTCGTTTGCAAAGTACCGCGTACGATTTTTCCATAAATCTGATTCCTTGAAGACAGTACTGTCTGCCACAGAACCTGGCCAGCCAGCCTCGTAGTCAAGGATGATGCCGCGGTGATCACAGATGACCTGGAGAACAAGCTAGCGCAATGTGAGCCTTGCCGACAGCAGAGTGTGGTCAATTCCGACGTACTGCATAGAACTTCTTCCGACACCAGTAAGCAAAGCCGTTCACCCACGGCTTCTCTGTCAGACCGAAGAATGTCCCATCTCCAATGCCTATACAACCAGGGAACCCGTACTCCGCCATGCATTCCTTCAGGAACTGCCGCCGCTCGGGGCCTGGCCATGCAAGGTGTTGAGCTTTGAGGGTTCGGAGTGCACGACAGACACGCTCGCAGTACAGATATGTCGTTCCTTCTGCGATCGCGGTGACATCCCCAGCCTTCTCATTGCTCTCGCCGCCTATTCGGCACAGGAAAGTTGCCAGTTGATACTGAACCGGCCGTTGTCGACGTCCGTTCCCGGAAAAGAAAACCGGGTTGTCCTTGATGAGATCGTGAACGTGCCAGAAGGACGCGCGATCCATTCTGGATGCCCTCAGTACTTGCACTCGGTTGCAAGGGCAGAGACATACCTGAGCCACGTCTTGAACTTCCTATCAGACCACTCATAGAGCAGAACCCGAAAGAACTCCTCGACCTTGATAGCATCATACGCTCCCCTTGGACCATGCTTTCCCATCCGTAGAGCCTCCTTCTTCTGTCGCATGGACAGCGCAAAAAGCGCTAGGGCTTCAGCCTCTTCGGTATCATCTTGAGCATCGGCCAGGAGGGCAAGACTGAGACGTCGAAGGATTTTCCAAGGAGCCTCTGACTTTTTCCTGCAGAGTCGTGGAGCACGAGCCATAGCTCAGTAGTTGCAAGGGTGCCGGAGCACAACTTAGCGTGCGTCCAACAGCGCATCACAACAAGCCAAAAACATATCGTATTAGGCAATGACATAAGCAACCGAGAGCCTGGTACATCAGTGCAGCGCATGGCAATTGAAAGTCCGCCCCAGAGAAACGAGAGAAACAGCTCGAGGAGCTGTTTCTCGTTTTCTCGCTCGCGCTGAGATCCCAAGTCCGATCGCCGTTCGGCAGGGACCCCGAAAGGCTTCAGCGCACTGAGAAAATGAGCGAGAAACGCTTATTGAGTTCGACTAGTGTGTTATGTTAGGGGCATCGGGTCATGGGTTTCCTGTGAGTCCTCCTGCTCTGTAATCAGCTTCTTGTGAGATAAAACGAACGGGGAATAGGCACTCGTCGTTCTCTCCCGACGCACAAATCCTCCGACCTGTTCATCGTGAGCGTCTCATCAATGTCTGGCACCGGTCGACTCGCAGGGAAAGTCGCCCTTATCACGGGTGCGGGCGCAGGGATAGGTCTGGCCGCAACGAAGAGGTTCCTGGCGGAGGGGGCAAAGGTCGTGGTCGCGGACCTTAACATAACGAAAGCCCAGCAAGACCCCGAGCTTCTGAGAGACGAGTACAAGGACTCGATCGCTTTCATCCAGGGAGATGTCACGAAGGAGGCGGATGTGAAAGCGAGCTGCGAGCTCCCTCTGGAGAAGTGGGGGAAGCTCGATATTGCGCTGCTAAACGCGGGCTTGGGGCACCCGACTCAGCCGTGGCTGACGACAGACGAGAGCGTCATAGACAAGATGCTCGCCGTCAACGTGAAAGGACGTGAGTCCCTGTCTTCGAGTTCATGCCAACTTAAACCACTCATGACGCCCTCGACAGCGTGGTTTGGGGTGAAGCACGCTGTCGCCTCCATGATTGCTTCCCCTCATAAGGGAAAGGGGTGCTCCATCGTCCTAACGTCCTCCGTAGCGTCCACGTACGGCGAGCCCGAGTTTTCACCTTACGTCGCGGCCAAGTGGGCCGTGCGCGGGCTGGGTCTCGTTGGCGCGCAGGAGTTCGCCAAGTACGGGATCCGCGTCAACACCATCCAGCCCGGGGCGACGAACACGCAGCTCTACCAGGATTCCTTCCCAGAGGAGGTCAAGCAGGCGATTCTGAAGACGAATCTTATGGGCAGGCCAGCGGACCCGATGGAGATTGCGAATGTGATGTTGTTCTTGGCTAGCGATGAGGCTAGCTTCATGACTGGGTCCACGGTCGCGGTGCATGCTGGTCAGACACCCACTTAGCGAGCCGTTGTGAAGGATGGGGACAGTGGGTTAAAACAATTGCATTTGTGTATGTAAGTTACAGACGAATTCAACGGTCGGTTGTATTCCTACAGCAGGTTCCTTTGGAATTGCTGATACGAACGAGAATAGACATCGGTAAAAGCATGTGAATGGCTGCGTGTACTTCGCGTGTTCTGACAACACCTCAGGAATGGGAGAGCTACCAGAAGACCAACAGTGTATAGCCTACGGGATCAGCACGGTGGTGCGGCGATTGGAAACGGGCGCCCACAAGGACACACAAACATTGTTTGCCCTTGTGGGCGCTCTCCGTAGCTTGCCGACTCGGACCTGATCATGTCAACGGCATTGTTGTACTTAGGGAACAATGGACTCTGGCCGCTCTCTCGGGTACATATTCGCTCTATGATGTGGTCTACAACTCATCTGGATTGCTTTTGTGTTGGGGACGTTCTAACAGCAGCTAGGAGAAGGCAGCGGCGATCTGAGCGTTGTGAGATGCTTGCCCGACACCGCCGATATGTTGCCGCCTCGTTGGTCACCTGCTCGGAATAAGACAAACGAAAACAAGGGAATCATTGGACAAGCGCGGTTGCGAATCGATACGCGCACCAAGCATGCTGTCGAGATGTTATGGAGGATTCTGCATATGGTCATCTTGCTGTGCCTTCGAAGGCATGAGGCGAAGATAGTCCTCCACGCATCGCCTCGCCCCACTATTGTCCCTGCCCTGGGCGGCTCTCTTGTACTCGGGATGCTTCGGCGCCAGAACTGTATGATCCACGCGGTCTGCAGCTCGTATAAAGGCTAGCCTTATATTCTCTGCGCTTCGAGCCCGACTCAGCCGTCTCAAATGGCGATGGACAACAGCGTCAGTTCATCCGAGGTCGTACCTGGAGAAGTACAGAGGGTGGACGAAGGTTCGCCCACCCTCATCATAGCTGTGCGAGATCGATTCGGCCGATTGGCTGTTCGATCCAAGTCAGCAGCGCGTAGATTTCGCCAAGTGTTCTGGCAACCGCGCTTCGCGTCTCTTGTTCTCGCTGGGGCTGATGTGGGCGTCTCTTTTGTGCCAATGTTGGCGCCTGTTGTTGAGGTTGCGAAGAAGATTGTCGAGATGTGTGAGCAGATGGGGGCAAATAAGTAGGCGACCTTTTTTGCTCAGGATCATCAAAACTTACCCATAATCCCCAGGCGAGCTGCGCAACAGTTGGCTGAGAAGTGCGAGACGTTCTTAGCGCTTCTCGAACGAGCCATAAGACCGTCGCCAGAGCTTGAGTACGACATCCTTGAAGCTCGAGAGTACGTTCTTCTTTACGACGTGCGACGATGCCCACTCATAAATTGATGCTAGCGCAATCAACTGGGTCGCCGGCCGCGTAGAAGAATTGCAAAGTATCGGCCGGGTTGACGCCTTTCTGGAAGAGAGTGCGATCGCGGACAGAATTAGTGATTGTATCGCCAAGCTGGACAATTGTTTGCTCAAATTGCAGGTAACCCTCCATTCAAGTCGCGGGTCTAATCGCCGCTTGATTGTTATTTCAGGTTCAATCGATGTTGGACATCAAAGACACCCAACGCAAATTCGAGAGAAACAGAGCGGAGGATCACCAAGAACTTGTGAACCACGTGTCTGAGCTAAAAAAGGGGCAGGAGAATATGCAAGTGCTCATACGAGAAGAAAGATCGCATTTCGACAGAATGCTAGGATGGGTCCAGAACGTGTGTCCGCACTCGGACTGCCACTACAGACTTTCAGGGCTGACCCTTCGCGTAGACCTTGGGAGAACTTCTGAAGGATGCACCCAGACACTCGGGTCTGGCAGCCAACCTTCACGGTGCTTTGAAAGAAACAGGAAGCCTCCTACCAAACCTACTCCTGGAACATGGAGAAGTGCAGGTTTCCAATACGCCCATCCCGACCAACAGAGACCCGGGTGTAACCGACTACCACCTTGGGACGTATTTGGGAAAGGACAAGGTTGTCGTGAAAAAGATCCGTGGAGCACTGGCTGACAACCCCGAATGGAAAAGGGTACGTAGCTTTGTCGGAACGTGACAGAGTATTCCTGATGCAGCCATCCTCAGCGGTTTGACCGGGAGGCGAAGATGTGGCGGACACTCTGGGAAAAAGACCATGGAACGTATATCGTACCTGTTCTTGGCTTTGTGGAGGAACCGAGAGTCCACCAACATCAGGAGATTCATATGTAGGTCGCCACAACCCCATTCCGTTGATGGCAACCGACTTCGTTACGTCTAGGTGTTTGGTCTATCCATACTATCCGAACGGAACGGCCATCGAATACGTTCAAAAGGAACCATACACTGATCATATGCGCATAGTAAGTATACCGCATTTTGTTGGTCTGAGCACCCTTACAGCTGGCATTAGCTTCGGGGGATTGCGAAGGGCCTGGCGTTTATGCACGATATGGACTTCATGCATGGCGATGTGCGTGGGGTAAGTCATCCGGTGTTTATTCTCAAGACTCTCTGCTAAGTAATGCTAGGCTAGTGTGATGATCAAGTCAGATGATGGTAGTCCCCTCCTTACTGAATTCGGTGTGTCCAAGGTGGGGGGTTTCATCGCCCACTTGCCATGATGCCTTCCTGATATCGTTCATCGCACAGATCATCGAGGACGCCGGTAAGCAAGTACTCCTGAGTCGCCAGATGCAGTACTCCGAGAAGTGGTGGGCGCCAGAAGTGCTTCTGCTTTCCCAGCAAAGCATGCGTTCAGATGTGTTTTCCTTCGGCATGACCGTTCTTGAGGTGAGCCGCGTCTTCAGGGAACGAATGGAATATCCTCTGACGGTAATTCCAGCTTCTAACCCACGAGGAACCCTGGTACTACGTACCAAATCCTAGGAACACCAGTACAATCACCGCAAGGGTGGCAGACGGCGCTCGCCCTGAAAGACCCAAGGAAGACATAGTAAAGACGCGGGGCCTGAGCGATGCCCTCTGGAATTTCTTGCAAGAGTGCTGGAAGCAAGAACCATTGGAGAGGCCAGATATGAACCGCGTCGTAGAGTTCCTGGAAGAGGAGAAGCAGAATTGACCAGCTCCTATTTTCTTCCATCCTTTTCCTTACTGCCGATCCCCCGAACCCTGATTGATGTACATGCTGTCACATCCAATATCTCTATTGTTGCGAGCGAAGCGAGCAATTCTTCACTAGGGCAGAAGTCCGCGACAAACATGTACAAAGTCTACTCCCGGTGGCTGAGGGACCCACAAACACTTCATGATATTGCTAGATGCTCGTATATCCCTCATTTCTTCCTATGTACCTGTAGACTAACTCGTTGAATATATCCCTTGTGATTTGCTGAAAGCCATGGAAAAAAACCGCTACAAAAATCGTGCTGTGTAGCCCCATATGTGCCCATATAACCATGCCACGAACTGATTCTCCCTGACCGATAGACACAACAATTATATACATACTGCCTATAGCATCTCTCGTTCTGCTAGTAAACGTTGGAGCTATGCTAAGAGGTGCCGCCTCCACCATCGAGCGCGATGTTATGCAGCGTTCGCGACATATCCGCGCCACGGGCGTGTCGCGTCGCGTCGCGCTGCCTCAGCGCCACTCACGCGACGCTACCACAAAGCGTTATGTGGCCGCGTCGCATGGAGATAGCTCTGGAGGTAAGAAAGCTGGTATCGTTGTTTTTGTACTCGCACGAACACTCACCCGTCTCTCTAATCCTATGCCTGCCCACAGTCGAATCCGAATCCCGTCCCGGTACTGCATCCCCTCGCACATGTCAGGTATGACTGGGACGACGAATATCAGTGCTGCAAGGACTGTGCTGCACCACGACACGCTCGATCCGAGCGCCGCCTTGGACAACTTCGGGACCGAGATGTTAATAGTGAAATGCACGGGTACACCCACGGGTGTCCTGGCGCATACCCGTATCGCACCCGCGGGTTTCGGTTTCGAGAGAGCGTCGAACGACACATTCTCGAGACCAAACGCGACACGTACCCGTACCCGCCGGTACCCTTACCCGTGACCCGCACGGGTTCCCGTAACCTGTGCTTTTCACTAACTACAACCGGGTCAAGAAGTGGGCGGGTAAGAATCTGGTCCAGGATGAATGACGAGATGAGTTCAGACGTAGATACATATTGCCACGTAGATACCTCTGCGTATATACATTTACTGAAAAACATCGCCGGATGCGCCTAGCTCTTCGAAGCGAGCAACTCGGCGCAACCGCGGATCACTAGTATACCCCTGAATTGCACAACGTAAGCCTCGGGAAATGTCTTTCGATGTCGGCCGAATCGCGGCGGCGGCGGCTCCAAGGATTTGTGAAAGGAGCACAAAAGCGTCTCTTGCGCGAGACGCTAAATCGCAGGACCGCCAAATGCACTTCTTGAAGTACCTCGGCAACCTGTATGCCACTTACGAAGAATCGAGTGCTACCGGAGTTGTTAATTGAACGAGAATCGCGTAGGCTAGTACCTAAGTAGTCCGAGTCCAGCTTCAACGTTTACATTCGAGGCGTAAGCGAGAGTTGTGGGTCCATTTCTCACGCATGCGTTTGAAGTTCTCGTCTCACGCAAAGTCGCAACCTTTACGCCAGACTGCGTCTTAGATTACCGTCCATTCCGTTTCTTCCAGCATGAACAACGACATAACTACAGGCACTTAATGCAGACTCGGGGAATAAGGATATCCAACGGCCCTGGATCCGGCAGCGCAAGGTTCGAATTGCGGTGCAAAGTTGGTACAGGATTCTCCCAAACTATTGATGCCCACCATTTCGCCGCTCAGTCTCTTGACGACAAGCGCCGTCAGTACAAGTATGCATTGACGGTTGCCTGGATACAGCCGCTTGCAGATCGATAGACCATCAATTCAGAAAACCACGTATAGTCGGAGTGGGTCGGAGTGGGTGCCTGGGACGTCGGAAGAAGGTAGAGGAGTCCAGATGGTCTGATTTCTGTCTCTCGGGGACTTGAAATTGCTTGTCCGACGTGGTCCGACTGTAAATGATTTTCAAAAAGTGGGCCCATCGATTTGCAAATGGCTGTAACAGATTCAAGGGTGCACAGCTCGCATTGTTACCAGCCTAGTGATGCCGCAGTCCGGTTCCCGAACCTGGGAGAACCGGTTCGAACCTCGGACCGGACCCAGGTTCTGGTGCGCGGTCCGGCCTTGGGGTGGACCGAACCTGAAATGAGGTTCAGGTGGTGCCACAATGCCCGAACCATACCTAAATATGGTAATTCTGAAGGGTTCGAACCCGAACCTGACCGGACCCAATGCCATTTCGGGTTCTTTGAGGTTCACGGTCCGGACATTTACCCGAACTGGACCTTGGGTCCGGTCCCAGGTCCGGAAATTTGGGCCAATAACCGGACCGGGCCGGACCGCGGCATCACTAGGCTTGATACTGCGCCTCCTAAATAAGACTTAGTAGACGAGCAACTGTCTTAAATGGAGGCTTGTTCATTTTTGGTATCGACGTCGCAGAAGTCTTCCAAAGCTCTCGCGCGTTCCAAGAAAGGCAGGCTTCTCTGCCAGAAACGGCAGGCTCGCGTGGATGCCATCTGCCGTGCGTCGGCATGCGCAACTACACAGTGCAATCCTCGACCTCTCCCAGCTGATTTGAGCAGAGAAAAGAGCCCAAGTAGCATCTATATTGGACTGCATGGTTCCCGTACAGCGGAGTGAATTTCTTCTCAAACCGGAACCTCTCTGTATAGAGTTAGCAGCCTGTTCTTAGCTTATCCGAGGCCCAAAACAGCTTCAGGTGTTGTAATCCTTTACAGCCGCCAAAATTAACATTGGATGACAGTATATAGGCTCTTAAGCAACAAGTACTGAAGGTGGTGAGGGTCGCGCCCTCCTCAAAAGCTTTCAATTGTGCAGAGAGCACTACAGAGCGTGCAGCGCATCTGCAAAAAAGCATTATCCTATATTAGCCTCTGTAGTCTTTATCAGTGGGGTTGGCTAGTAGCATACCCCTGGATTTGTGGGTCGCAGTTGGTACCCCCCGTATGACATTGGTCGCCATTGGTCTGGTAGGTAGGTTCCCCTTGATGTTGGCTCGTAGGCCAGTAGGCTTGTAGGTTACGTGGGACTATGTAGGCAGCGGTAGGCAAATAGAAAGTAATTAATCTGATTTATACTTTTGTACACACTCAGCTCATTGTCCATACTAGAATCAGACATCAGCCTCTTATCACGCAACAGTAATTATATTATGTGTTCTAAGATAAAGATAATACCCTAATACTCATCATCCGGGACAGCCTGCTCTCTGTCCTCAACAGCTTCCAGACCTGCCTCATGTCGCACATCGCCACCCTGATCATCGTCACTTGCTCCACCACGCCGCGCCAACCAATCCTGTATCGCCTGTTCAAGGTCATCATCCATCAGGCCGGGACCCAGGTCACTCGGCTCCATCACGGGAGCCCGAGCATTCTCACTAAACCCGAACAAGTAAGCCATAGATACGGACACATAATCAGAGATACATACCATGCCTGATTCAAGAGGTCAGTTTGAATTGAAGGAATGATTCTATACCTTTTCGTCTTGTCGTGGAACCGCTCCAACTCGTACAAGTGCCGGTCATACTTGGCCTGGTAGAGCTTGGCAGTGAACTGGATATCTTCCCGCTCGCCTGTCCGCCATTCATCTAGGACATTCTCTATCTAGAGGAATATGCAACATCAGGACAAGTCCCTGAAGTTCAGATAATTACTTACCACTGTAAGGACTAAGGCAATCG
>NW_006920416.1:1497000-1514356 GCF_000344685.1 Gloeophyllum trabeum ATCC 11539 | reverse complement strand
AAGATATAGACTATCATATTGCACTTGCATACTAGTATGATGGCTCCCGGATTCTCCGGATACAATACTAGGTTATAAAGTATAATATGTTATGTCTAGTTATACATGTATACACACCTATCAAATT
The DNA here is from genome assembly GCF_000344685.1 of Gloeophyllum trabeum ATCC 11539. Classification (NCBI taxonomy): domain Eukaryota; kingdom Fungi; phylum Basidiomycota; class Agaricomycetes; order Gloeophyllales; family Gloeophyllaceae; genus Gloeophyllum; species Gloeophyllum trabeum. The sequence goes on along the minus strand of NW_006920416.1, from coordinate 1,514,229 downwards.
GTTAGGAAGTCTCGTCTGCTTGCCGACAGGCCACAGCAGATGTTCAGTGGACTTAGAGCGGACACCATCCAGTGACAGAGTCACATATGTGACATGAGTGACTTATATGTTATATTTATTCGAATGCAATAGTCTGGGGCCCAGTTTTCCGGCTCGGAAAGCTTCCCAGTACTTCAAACAAATATTCTGAGGAGTTTTTGTATCTTACAATCACTCCCATAAGCCGTGATGAAGCAGAAGATGGGCTGGGGATACATCAGTCACAAACCATGTCACGTCACCCACTCACAGTGCGCTGCGCGATTATCAACAGTGCGCTGCGCTGGAATAAAAGTGCAAACGGAACGTCATAGAGCCACGCTCCGATCAGGTTCTGGTAGCATATATCACCGAAATGCACATAGACTTTGTCTACTTGCATGATTTGTGGGTCCACTCTATCGTAAAAATGTGGCAGGTGGCACATCTGCTATGCAACGCTTGCCGTACACCAGGATGATGATCGCTCGTTATGCACAGCTGCTTTGTCTTTTGCTCGCGCGCGACCGATCGTCCCTCCACTGATGACTGTTTGTTGAGAATATATAGGTGTGAGGATGAATGTAAGCTTTCTCTCAAAAATATCATGAGCTCTGGTGAAGTCGCGGTCCTCGAAGGCCGAAGTGCTGCAGAAATAGCCACGGACTTACTCGCAAGTCCGCTCCTAAAGCCCGCAGCCACTGTTCTGCAAGAAGTAGTGAAGCTATGCCAGAATGTTCAAAGGAATAGGTCAGTTGCCTCCCCAAAAATTGCGATGGATGGCCCTCCTGACGGAGCCGCGCAGACGTGCTGCACTTCAGCTAGCCCAGAGATGCGGCGTACTCCTTCTGGCTATACAGGATCTAGGAGAACGTAATTACCCGTCGGATATCACTGACATTGTTGTTTCGGTTGAAAGGTATGTCGCACGAAACCAACGACAAATTTGAAAGTTCTTACGCAGTAAAATATCAGCGTTCTCAGGATCATTTGGACGAGACTGTCAAAATGTACCAATCTCAAGTGGTTCGAACACTTCTCCAAACAGAGTGACATCGCCAGGAACATACGACAGTGCCACGTTGAGATCACTACTTGCTGTGACCAATTCCAGGTAGGCGAAGGCATACCTCTGCGTCATGCGAAGCCCACTGATCTGAAATGGCCAGATTAAGTCCCACATTCTAATGCATGAATGGCACGCCGAGTTCGAGAGGAATCAGAGCAGAGATAACGACGCGATGATTGCATACCTTGCAGACATTAGCAATCAAGGTAAACTGACCCATGAAATCGCAAAGTTAAGTGCGGAAGGAATCAACGAAATTTTTCAGCTGATGCGGAAGGTTTGGTTGTTCATGAAACACTCGGTTATCCTCCGCTCAGCCCTGATCGCCTAGTATATGTCGGAAAACCTCATCGGAAGTGATATCTGGCGCCCATTACTCGCTCAGAATTTACATGGACTCCTGCAAGTAACCGGGAGCCTCCTACCCGACCGGGAGCTGAAGAAAGGTGAAGTGATTATCGGGGGCGAGGCACGTGGCATAAAAACAGGGCAAGCCGTTCAATATATGGATTATTTCTTCGGAAAGTACCTGGACAAGGAGCCAATCATCGCCCGCAAATTGCGTCACATAACTGCCACAGAGGACGTTGTGAAGGTAGATCTCATAGGCGTTCATTTTTGTGTCGTTGTCCTGATGCCCATCGCGCAGCGCTTCGAGAGAGAAGCGAAGGTGTGGGGAAAAGTTTGGATGGAGGACAAGGGAAAATATACAGTGCCAGTATACGGCTTCTATCGCGAGGATGAAGGCGATATCGACGGTAGCGATGATCTGCTAAGCATCAAGATGTACGACGACTATCGTTCGATGTAACGTGTTCGTCCCGTGGTCCGCTGACACAAAGTGCAGGTATTTAGTTTCCCCACACTATGCTAACGGAACTGCCATCGAATACCTGGCTCAATACCCAGAAAAGGACCACACATCGTTAGTGAGTGCAGGCTATCTGGATTCCGCATTGGACGTACCTGAGTGCCCTAGCTTCGAGACATTGCGAAAGGCTTGCGTGCCTTACACGAGATGGACGTAATGCATGGCGACATGCGTGGGGTACGTGTATCCGACCCCTTCGAACAGATCTTTCCGCTGAACATTACTAGACCAGCGTCATGATAGACGATCGCGGGAACCCCTTGATCACCGACTTTGGCCTGAGTAAAGTGTGTATCAGGTTCAATCATTTCAAGTGATCTCAGCAGACGATATGCGTATGTCTAGATTCTCCTGGACGTTGGCGCAACAAGCGTCCCTCTAAGTCGCTCTACGGAATCAACTCGCTGGGTCCCGCCTGAGGTGCTGCACGCAGAGCCGCGGCAAAGTAAGAAGTCAGATGTTTTCATGTACGGCAGGACGGTCCTTGAGGTGAGTCCCCAGCTCCTTGTAATCGAGTATAATTTACTGACGCATTCTCGGCAGTTACTTACACATCAGGACCCTTTTTATGACGTCAAATCTGAAAACCGTGTAGTTCAGTTGGTCACAGAGGGGATACTGCCGAGCAGACCAACGGACGAGGAAACAATCAAAAGAGGCCTTACTGACAAACTGTGGGAATTTTTGAAGGACTGCTGGAGGGAGGACCCTAGGGAAAGACCGAATATGTCGCAAATCATCAAGTTCATGATGTATATGTGACACTTGCCTAGTCTTATTCCAATGCATGGACAGTTAGCTTAGATACCTCACTCGTGTAATACGAAGTTCGCCGAATTGGCAGTCAAGTTTGCGGACAAGGGCATCGAGGGAATGATCAGGGAAAGAGCGTAAATGGTTCATTAACGCACGGCGAGTGCCCTCCAGATCGTAGAATCCTGATACACGTAACTTTGAATTGCTAAACTATCCTCACGTACACGTCTGACCAGCATGGACAGCTACCGTGGACCCCGTCACATAACTCGCCTCGTCGCTCGCCAGGAAAGCCATCACGTTCGCGATCTCCCCCGGCTCCGCCGCGCGCTTCAGGACGTTCTTGCCTTCCACGAACGCACGCAGCGCGGGGTCGCCGACCGCGTACATCTGTGTCTTCGTGACGCCCGGCTGGATCGTATTTACGCGGATCCCGTGCTTGCCGAATTCCTGCGCGGCGGTGTTTCCGAGCCCGCGGATGGCCCACTTGGAGGCGTTGTAGGGGGAGAACTCAGGCTCGCTGTGGAGCGAGGCGACGGAGGATGTGAGGACAATAGCGCAGTCTTTCCCCTTGCTTGGGGAGGCGAGCATAGCAGCTACGGAGTGTTTGATACCAAGCCAGGCTTCATGAAATGGGATTAGTATGACCGTCGGATGGTGACCTCCGAACTGTGAAAGTGTCACTCACGTCCTCGCACGTTCACGTTGTATACCCTGTCGAGTAGGCTCACGTCCATCTCCAGCCACGACTGCACTCCGTGCATAATACCCGCATTTAAGCATGCTATGTCCAGCTTGCCAAACTTCTCGACTGCGAGGAAACAATGCTCTCTGACTTGGTCTTCTTGCGAGACGTCGCCCGTGACGAGCAGGACAGAGGGGTTGGACCGAAGGACCTCGGCCGCGGGCGTGAACTTGACATCAACTCCGACTACTTTGGCTCCCTCTGCGAGGAATTTGTGGACTGCTGCCAGACCAATTCCACTGCCGGCGCCTGTGATCAGCGCCACCTTGCCCTCAAGTCTTCCGGAATGAGTCGCCATAGAGAGAGTAGTCAAGCGATATTGCAGTGAAGTATTGGACAGATATCTCGGTCTCTAGTGCTCTTGAAAATGAGGCACCATTTCCAGTTGTGTCAATGGGGAAATATATCCTCAATCCCCCCGAGCGGCCGTCGCCCGTACGCCGTAAGGGGGCTGATTGCAGACGAGAGACCTGCTCTTCACCGGGCAGAAATCAGACGCCTGCCAGAGGTACTCGGAAAGCGTTTTCTCCTATATGGCCAATGCATGTTTGTTGAGCATCCCTGGTAGCACGACCTTGACTCGGACAGTCAGGCGTCAAGTGAAGCTTGAAGACTGATATAGAAGTTGACTTGAACATCAGTCTCCTGCAGGAAAGTCAACAAGTCAGTATCAGAGAAATAAAGATACAATCATCTGGTATGACGGTGCGGTCGACGCTGGTGGTAGTTGGATTCGAAGTCGGAACGCACACGCAGTCCACTCTGACATACCAAATCGGGGATTTGTCTTTTTCTTCCCTACACTTGAAGCTGCCTACCCTCCGCTGAAATAGTCAAGCTCTGCAGTCCTCGGCTCATTAAGTACAATTATTCTCTGATGTCGAATAGCGCCGCCTTCGCAGGCTCCTGGTCGTCGTTGCCGACGTCGCTCACATCATGGATGTAAGCCATTTCATAACAGAGTGCATTCATCGGAATATAACGTTCATAGTCTTGAAGTCATACAGTCCATGGGGCACACCCAGATGACCCCTGTTCAAGCATCTACCATTCCCCTTTTCATGCAGAATAAGGACGTCGTCGTGGAAGCAGTGACGGGGTCCGGCAAAACGCTTGCGTTCGTTATTCCAATCCTCGAACGACTCACCCGAAGACAGGAGAAGTTGAAAAAACATGAGATCGGAGCTCTGGTCATCAGTCCGACAAGGTCAGATCCTTCAGTTCGATGCGGCTAGCGCTGACTGCGAGGATCTTAGAGAGCTAGCGACGCAGATACATTCAGTATTCTCGCTCTTCCTGGATTCACAGCCGTCTGAAAGCGAGTCCAATGAAGATAATCCTAGCTCTCCTGCTCGTCGACTACCTCCAGCACTCCTTCTTGTGTCTTCCGACAAATCAACACCCGCTCAGGATGTCGAGCGGTTCCTCTCGACAGGATCGGACATTGTGATAGGCACGCCGGGACGCGTAGAAGAATTTTTGTTAGGGAAAGGAAAGGGTGTTGTGAGCGCGAAGGAGCTCGAGGTACTGGTTCTGGATGAGGCGGATAGGTGCGCTGTGCGCTCCTTTGTTACCCGCTCTCTTATCCTTACCAAGTCGTATGTCAGATTACTGGACCTCGGATTCCAGGCGACATTGACAAAGATCATCGCCCACCTTCCTAAGCAGCGGAGAACGGGATTGTTCAGCGCTACGATGACCGATGCGGATGCCTTGTCAGAACTGGTGCGAGTGGGCCTCCGGAACCCCGCTCGTATCGTAGTGAAGGTGCAGACCAAACGGAATAATGGGAAGAAGGTATCGGGTGAGGTGATCGAAGAAAGGAGGATTCCAGCTAAGTGAGTCCACAGCTAGACCGTCAGCAAGCTGTCGTGACTGACCGCCCGCAGCCTGCAAAACCTCTACCTGCCATGCCGGGCCTCGGAGAAAGTATTGCAGCTCACCCGTATCATCTCCCACGAGCTCAAGAGCAACCCCACTTCGCGCTGTATAGTCTACTTCGCCACCTGTGCATGCGTTGACTACTTTTACCGCGTGCTCTCGCCCCTCCTCCCGTCGAGCGTCACTCTCTACTCCTTGCACGGCCACCTTCCCCCATCCGCGCGCTCCAAGACCCTCTCGTCCTTCGCCGCCGCTCCATCTGCCTCAATCCTCCTCGCGACAGACGTCGCCGCACGTGGACTCGATCTCCCCGACGTCGACGTCGTCATCCAGTTCGACCCGCCGGTCGACCCGAAGGCGTTCAGCCACCGCTGCGGGCGGACGGCCCGCGCTGGGCGGAAGGGACGTGCATGGGTACTGCTTGTTGGGCGCGAAGAGGGTTACGTAGGTAAGCCGTCCGAGTGACTTTGTGACCTTAGTCTAATATATCACTTCAGATTTTATGGCGGTCAGAAAGATTCCCATGAAGAAACACGCCTATCTCACGGAAGACGGGTCGTCTGTAGCCCATGACGAACGCCCCGAGGACCCGGCAGTCCAGCCAATACTACAGCAGATACGCAAGACTGTATTGACGGATCGAGCGCTCCACGAGAAGGTGCAGTATCGTCTCTTGCATAGCTTGGCTTGCTCAGGCGCGGACTGACGTTGCAGTAGGCGACAAAGGCCTTTGTCTCCTTCGTCAAAGCGTACTCGAAGCATGAAGCGTCGTACATCTTCAGACTGAAAGACCTGGATCTCGTGGGGCTCGCCAAAACGTTTGGATTGTTGCGGTTGCCTCGCATGCCAGAGCTGAAGGATGCGGAGAAGGCCGGCTGGGTGGATGCGGACGTGGATGTGAGTACCTTCCACAAGTCGTTACCCAGTCTGCGTTAGACCGGAGCGTGACTCACTATTGATATTAGTGGGACTCGTATGCATTCTCGGATCCGGCCAGGGAAGCCAAACGGCTAAGCGAAGCCGAGGAGTCCAAATCCAAGGACAAAGCCCCTGCAAAGAGCAAGAAGCCTAAAGCCAAAGTGGCCGTAGCTTGGAGCGAACAGCTTGCGAAGAAAGAGGGCAAGGAGAAGCGCCGAGAGATAAAGGCTGCTAAGAGGAAATGGCTCAAGTCACAGCAGACTCAGGAAGGGATGAAGCGCGCGCGAGCGGACAGCGAGGACGCAGATGATTGGAAGGAGTTGGCAAGGGAGGAGAGGATGGCGAAGAAGGTGAAGAAGGGGCTGGTTGAGCAGGCCGACTTTGATAACGAGTTCGCTGAATTATGACTTGACCGCAAACACAGCCCGAAGTCGAGTGTTCCACATAAATTAGAGCATGCTTTGGTATAATAATGATACAACTAGCGAGCCGTTACTCTAATGTTATACTAGTAGGCGGGGGATTCCAACCCTCCCCGAAGACTCGTCTGAGCAGCGGGGCCATGCCCAGCACGCGGGTATCCCTGCACCGCTCCTCCTCGGTCTTGCTCCCCCACGGCCACCACTTCTTCCCTCCCCACACGTCGCGCATCGCCTCGCGCTCGTCATACGCTGCGAGCCACCACTGGTAGTAAAACCACGTGGAGCCGCAGCGGCCCAGCGGGCCCTCACCGTTATCCCACCACATGGACAGGCGCGAGACGAGCGAGTAGTTGGGCGCGGCGGGGTCGGCGAGCCAGACGGTGATGAAGCGCGAGGGGTGGAGGAGCATGAGTGCGTTCATGAGCGTCTGGTCCTTGCCAACGAAGACGCCTTGGGAGAGGTAGCTGTCGTGGTAAGCGTAGTAGAGCTTGCGCCACCAGTTGATAGCCCTTGGTCTGCCGCCGAAAAACGAGCCTGAGGAGACGCATGCATTAGTTCACAAAACAACATGCTCGGCAGGGTAACTGACCTTCGCTGAACTCGTTGTCGACGGGTCCCATGCGCTCGGTCCAGTGCTTCATGCTGGCATGCGGGGTATCCCAGATGGGGAAGAATATGAGGTCGTCTTCGGGTGCGCCGTTCAGCCGTGCGCCCTCGCGCCAGATGGCATCCACCCGCTCCGCACTAGGCCAGTCGGCGTACTTGTGGTCGCTCCGGAAGCTGCCCGCGTCATTCCAGAACGCGTAGTCGTACCGCTTACCAGAGCCCTGAGCGTTCTTCAGGCCTTCCTCGAGGAAGTACGGTTTGCCCGCCCAGATGGCGTACAACTCGGGCGAGTGCCTGTTCTTCTCCCGGTCGATTTGGTGCATCTCTGCGTACTTATCCTCGAGGCCCTTCAGCGGGGGAATGTCAAACGGTGAGGTGTATGAGGTGTTAATGGTGATGGGCAGCGAGCCGCGAGCATCCCGCACGAGCTGTTCCATGTCTGGCGGGGCGAAGAAGTAGATGTCGGTCGTGATAGGGCCCAAGAAGCGGGATAGCCAGTAAGAGTAGTCGCTCATAGGGTGCTTCGACTTGGAGAGCGGGAAGAAGGCGGACACAAGGAGGATTTCTGTCGTATTCGGCGCTGTATTTGGTCCATCCTCTTGGGGGTGAATGAGGTCAGACAAAGTTGCACTGCCGGACATGGGATCCGGCGTGATGACCATCCATGACGGGCGAAATGTTTCGAAGGTGAAGTATGACAGAATAAGGCCGCAGGTCAGTAGAACGAGTAAGAATATGCAAGATCGCTTGCGAGCCAGACTTGACAACCCCATGCTTGGACTTCCAGAGACGACAGCCGTAGAGTATTCGCAGATTCTCCTCGCAGGGTAATCTTCCGACTTAAAAGCTTGTGCAATCACTGACGCTGTAACCTCCGAGATATGGATACCAGAATCCACCCGTTCTGCGTAGTTCTCAGAGAGAGCTGAAAAATTAGGGCGGATCTTACGCACCGTCTAGTATCTGTACAAATACCGAACATGCAGCAAGCACCGTCAATCGAGCTCTATTCCGCTGCGAGCTTCATCAATTGCATGGTGCTGTGCATGTCGCGTCTTGCCGGCGGCTCGGCGCAGCGGGTAACATAACCCAAAATGGTATGTTTTCCACGTTTGTTTTGATCGCAAGAACATCCAACATGTGGGGAAGGGAAACGAAGATATGCGAGACGGTAAGCGTATGGTCTCACCCCATTCATGGTCGCAATTAACGATCCGCGGAACTGGGTACCAGCACATGAGCTCCGGATGGACTGATAATCCATCTGAATCTCAAGTAGAACAAGGAACGAGAATCTGCTACTTGGCCGCGTTAACTTCCTATATACTATTGGCCACGGCGATGATTTTAGCTCCGGGAAAGAGATCAAGAATATTCACGAGGAACGTCAGCCAGAAAGCATATGCTGGGGGGTTATTTGGTGTCGACTGGAATATGAGCCAGGTTCGTTTTGCTCTTGAACGGCTGGTAACTACGATGCGAAGACTTGCGTAGAACCATGCTTTCCACCATATTAATCTTCGGTTATCATCGTCATTGTGACCGTATTTGATATCGGCAAACAGGTCAGCAGGTCTACACAAACTCTGCCAAATCAGCTTCGGCAGTTATATATCGTTGGGAAGGCTTGAGCAACTTTCAGTGAATTCTGACGTCCACAGTAATGCTGTCTACGCTCGCAGCAAGGTCTGTACCTGGTATGGCTCCCATTGCTGCGAGGTGGTTGGCTACCGCCGCGCCAATGGGTGGTGGTAGCCAGCGGAAGGAGGGATCCATCGCCGACGTGTTCGCTTCCCTCTCCGACACCGCGGAGCCCTTTCCAGCAAGGTTTGCAGAGCTCAAGAAGCAACTCTGGAAAGACGAACTTGTAGAGAGTTGGAGACAAGTGCTCCGGGACCTGAAGGAAGAGGTGGAAGTGATTGCACAGAAACAGCAGGACGTGAGTTGACAGACCTAGGACCTTCATATGACTCAGCAATGTCTGTGGCGGTAGGCTATACCACAGGTTTCGTTCAGGGAGATGGAGAAAGGCCTTAGTGCAAATCAGATTGCCGCAGTGAAGAAGGCGGGCTCGGTGATACAGTCCCGGACAACCAAAGACAACAAATTCGGTGACAGGATTTCCTGAGGTCCAGCAGCCGTGGGAACCATAATTTTATTGCAGAAACGAGTGATTTAGACTCTAAAGAAGACATTGGCACGAGCCGATTTCCCATAAACCCCCTGTAGCCTTCAATAATGGGTCGGGATGGGCCAAAATTTTGGCCGTATACAAAACAAATCGGGAAAAATGCGGAAAATATGCCAATCGACTCCTTTCAACCAGCTGAGTCTGATTCCGGCTTAAATCTAATAATTGGACCAGCCGATATGCCATAATAGCTCTCATAAGTGCAGGCCAAATATGGCAATCAAGGTAACATGTGCCATAAATTTGAACTTCCTTGCCAGTGGGCGGCCTCAGAAGGAGGTCCGAAGTCTTTTGCAGCTCCATGCAAGGGTTTACAGGTCACCAAATGCTCAGGGCGTGACCTGGGAAGTCCGGTGACCGTGTAGAATGTCGTTGAAATGGCCCAAAAATTTGGCCATATCAAAAAGTCGTGGGAAAAATAAGGGGACCTCATTTTTGGACGTTTCCAGCCTCCCTGAGTCCAAATCTGAAGTCGGTTTCCCGCCAAAAAATCTCGTTCGGTCAGAAATCAATTTGTTGCCTTTGCTTGTCCGGGACTGTAGTCCGGGGAGGCGTTCCCAAGGCGGTATGACACCCCTCTGCATGTCCTATGGCAATCTCATCGACTTGATATGCTCCAGGAAGCACTTGCTTGGAAGCAGTCCATTATCGACTACGCTTCCGCGAATAAACCTCTGGTGAAAGGTGGCCCAATTTGGACTTATTCTCCCCATATATAATTATGAACTAATACTCGCAGGGTTCCCACCGGACAACATACAATTCTTCGAATTGTACAACTCCCCGGCCCAGATCCAAGCCCGCACCCACCCGGCTCTAATCAAAACCCAAACGTTCCTGCTATCTCTTTGGCACACCTCTAACCCGTCCTCTCCCGTCAGCCTTACAACGCCCATCTCGTACTTCGACCGCCTGCGCATCCGGTACCCGGACCCCAAAGATGACTGGGGAACACGGGGTCTGGGTCCGCACATCGATGGCGGGTCGATTGAGCGATGGGAAGACCCGGGCTTCCGGAGCTGCTTCGGGCGGATACTAGAAGGCGGCGACAGGTGGAGATTGCATGATCCGTTCGACGCTACTCCCAGATTGAGCGCGAAGCAGGATCTCTATGAGGCCCCGTAAGTAGCAGACTTATCTCGTGGGTTGTGCAGCGTACTCAAAGGAAATCACAGTAACCAATGTACGGTTTTCCGTGCCTGGCAGGGGTGGACGTCCATTTCTACCACTGGTCCCGGCGAGGGCACTCTACGCGTGCTTCCCATGTTGTCACTCTCTACCGCCTACATTCTCCTTCGACCGTTCTTCAAGCCTACGCAATTTATCGCTTCATCGGACGGGAAGAACGTGCCCTCGCTTGAGGCAGACGACTGGGTCCCGGATCTCGAGAGCCCCGAGTTTCCCGGGAGCAGGCTAGGGAAGACGCAGGAAATGAACGTCGGCACCCATCCACACCTGCAGCTGGCTCGCACGATGGTATCCGTCCCGACCGTCGAGCCGGGCGACCAAGTCTACTGTATGTCCATCCTTTACTAGCATGCATTGGTGTGTAATCCCGATTGGTAGGGCACTGCGACGGCGTGCACGCTGTCGAGTCCCGCCACGCCGGGAAAGGGGATTCATCCGTCATGTATATCCCTGCTGTACCACTTACCTTATACAAGTACGTCACCCTTTCCCTTGTCTCACCAGCGAACCTGCTGATATAACCAATGAAATAGTGCACAGTACCTCGATAAACAGCGAGAAGCATTTTTACTAGGGCTTCCACCATCGTCAGCCTCCGTCTATCACTTGCATTAACAACGGAACCATTGACAGTTATCCTTTTAGAGACTTCCCCGGAGGCGAAGGCGAATCGAGGTTCAAAGGCCGAGCGATACCGGAAGATGTAAGAAACGTCGAGGGATGCCGCATCCTGGGTCTCGCACCCTTCGATGTACCGCAGGACGCCACCGAAGGAGCTCGAATGGTGATTGAGGAGGCTAATAGTATTCTCTTTTAAGACTACGCAGACACCGTTCTACGGAATTCAGCGCGTCTGAGGCAGAAACACAGGGTCGTATCGGTTACGAGTGCACACCCTACAAATTATTCGAAATACCATGTATCCGGTACACTAACATCATTGGATTCGTACAACAATGCGATGGCGATAAAGAGTGCAGGTTGCGATGATTAGATGGAATCCATGACCTCCACCACGCGATGCATACTGGGCCGCCTTGCTGGGTCTTCGCTCCAACATTCTTGCAAGAAGTCCCATAATGCATCATTGAGGCCCCTCAGGCGCACGACGTCGTCCTCAGGTCTGCTTGGACGGAAGCCTGGTGTATGCTGAACATGGTAAGTTACCCCGTATGACCGCATTGCACGGTAGGGTCTCTCGTGAGTCAGAAGCTGTGTAGTTGGTGGTTAACGTGCTGTCCTCGAACGATATTGTCAATACTGAGCAGACGGTAATAGTTACCTCGAGCACGGTCATACCGAATGAGTAGACATCCGACTGCTTGGTAGGTGCTGCCGGAACGTCCAAGTTTCTGTGCAGCTCAGGGGCGTGCCAATTGGCCGCACGAAAAGCTAAGAGCAAGAATCCCTGCTCATCCTTTATTTTCTGGTCTGCATTGCATACGACCTGAGACTCAGAATTTGTTATTTTGAATTATAGAGAGATAGAGAAGTGCACTGACGTTGAATACACCACCCTCGGAGAGGAGGGGGTTGCCGTCCGAGTTAATCATCACGGTAGTCTTCGAATCATCAGTTGGGCAGACAAGATGACCATCAGTGAAATCTCTCACTCCTCGGATGTCGCCGTGTACTATATCCATCTCATGTAAGAACAATAGGCCTTTGGCAATGCCTCGAATCTGGCAGGCAGAGTTCTGCGTCATGAAATAGAAGGAAGTTCCACGATACTTACGATATGCATATGGTCGGCCATGGGATTATTGATGAGGTACCTCGTTGCACACCTATTTTCATAGTACGGGTGTACTATGCAAAAGTGTCTGTGATGCTAATAAGCTCGAGGCCGGCGGACACCAGAAGTAACGCACTCTAGCCAAGGGAAACTGGGCTGCGGGTCCGGGAGGAAACCATATACGGGCGAGATATACTTCCCCTTGTCCTTCTCCCAAGCTTTGAGCCATAGTCTCGTTTCCTTGTCGAACAGCTGAGATAAACTGTTCAGGAAGCCTTCGAAAAAAATGGGGAATGAGCTGACATCTATCCATGCCGACTCTCCAGCCGGTGCCGCTGTAATAGCTTGTACGGTGACTTTCTGGTTCCCTAGATACGTCGCGATGTAGTGTGAGATGTCCCAATCAACGCCTCGCTCGACCTCCAAGTATTCATTGGGGAGTATCAGGAGCTGCATGTTCTAAGTGATTATGATGACCAAAGGTTTGGAATTGAAGGCGTCTTGCAGCTGATTGAGGGATAGAGATTATGTGGTCCAAAGCAAGGAACGGGGCGTATTTATCCTATACAACTTGACGACGCAGTTCTGTCGTTCTTCAGAAGCTGGAACAATAGGCGAAACCATGTAGATGTCCTACATAAGTCATTCGAGTCTTGTATGCAAGATTGATGAAACTCGCTATGTGACTCTGAAATAACATCAACGGAACAAAGGAGCATCAACCTTGGGAAACATGCAGTATGATTGGAGAATTCACCAAGTCGTAGCACCAGAAGCAATAAAAGATGTGACCAGGCACTGTTCTGGAACAAGCCGGTGGTGTGGTGTTTGTCTCGCGCGGTCCTTGCCGGGCCGCCATGGTTGGCCGCCATGCTAGTGTCGAGCCCGGAAGAGGTACACTGCTCTTGGAATAATGATGTCGCCTTGTTTTCCTTGTCTTGTTCTCAGAAGAGCATGAATAAATCCCTACACAGAGACCAGAGAATTCGGATGCATGCAGTTCGTGCCTGGCCTCACTCAGCAACCAGGTTGTTAGTCATTGTAGGTGCCAGTGGGTGCCAGCGCCCCCACGTAGATTTAATAGAAACGCTAGGAATTATTCTGCTTCCCGAAGGCCGAATCAGGTCAAATCATTCACTGCATGCAACCGACCATAGTTCCTTTCCACAGATCATAAGATGAAGCCATACCATTCCAGGAGTGGGGCTCACTCCTTGTCAACTGAAGTCAGCCTACTGAGCTTGGAGTACTAGTCAGCCTACCAGCTAAAGTCTGAATCGGCGGAGCACCTATGAGTAATATGAGATGTATCAAGCCAACGCGATATCATCTTTGAGTCAACCACTATTAGTGGTCGACATCACCGAATCAACGGCGAACCACGTCGCTCCGGTGGCTGTGCTTTTGAGTATTTTGATTGGCTGTTTCATGTGTCAGGCACTGCCACACTAAACCCGCGTTTCCTACTTACCTATGATTCTTAGGTCGCCGGAGACGAGAGAGTATGAACATTTATAACCAGACTGTGCAGAAACCAAATTAATTGATTCATTGATTGTGGCACAATCGAGGGCTGGGCCCTGGGCCATCGTACAGATGCAAGAAGCTGGCATAGACGTCGAAGGCTTAGTGGAATAACCCGTGCGACCGTGTTTCACTTTATTTTTAAGAGTCTTGAAGAACCGACTAAAAGGTTTTGTTGCACGGAATGATTCGTTTGGAGCTCCCACTCGCGCAGGTGGTCGAACTCGGAGCTACATACAAGCAAGTAATTCCCCGATTGGTCAGGACGTAGACAAGACATATATCGGCCAATCCGCCCAAGGTGAGGGCATTATTGCCTGTCCCTTCAATACAAATCCCATCTTCTGGTACACGACAACCTGACAATATTCGTGATTGGCTGAGTGGAAAATCAGTCCCTCCTGACTTACATTATTAGGGTTTGTCGTGCTCAACGCAACGGGGTGGCCCAAACTCGACGCCTAATTGGAAATTTGAAATGAGAATTCAGACAAACTTGGGACTACGAACATAACTGTACCTTCTCTCGCAAGAGCCCCATGAGAGCTCTGGCGATGCCTTTCCTCTGGTACTCCGGGCGGACCATAACCATGTAGATCCAGAACGATTTCAGATTACCCTTGTGGATGCATGAATGTCCCGTTCAGTAGCCTCTCGAAATCAGATTTTGATACCTTTGGACCAAGGCTTTCTTCCACGAGTTCGTGAAATTTGTTCGTGTACTTTGAGCAATGAGTCGACTCTCGCTGATATCAGGGATCTGCACATACAGTAGTTTTGAAATATTCTTTTCCGGCGTCGGATAGCTTATCCATAAATTCGTTGAAGCCAAGCTCACGCTCGACCTCACTGCAGACTTTCTGTGAATCCTGTGGTAGCACATTAGAATTGGACTCTTACGTGCTAAAGAGGTCTCGTCCGGGAGGTATTGCCAATATGAATCCCAGTATTTGTCCACTGGAATCTGTTGCACCGTAGTATTCACCGTGCAGGGTTCCTGCTGCCAGCACCGCGCGTGCCATCAATGGGACCAAGGTGATATCACCTCCGGTAAGGCTCTTCGAAGCGGCTCCTAGTTCAATGCACGATGATGAGTATCACCGTTATCATTATAAACGTCCATGACCTGCCATCTTGCATGAGACTACTGTACAGGTCGACGGAAGCATTTATCTGGGCTGCTATAGCAGAGTGAGACAGACCTCGGTTCCGAGCATTAGCACATACCCGAAGGGTGCTCAATACGTTGAAAGGTGATGTCGTCGGGCACCATCCAAGGGGCCAACGCGGGTATTACCGACGACGTCAACCCTATTGTCGTTGTCCCTTTCCAAGTTTACGGGGTCCCGATTTTCACTTTCTTGCACGGTTTGCGTGCACTTTCTATTTGCGATTTCCCAGAGCTGTATTAAAATCTGAATCTTTTTCTGTACCGTTGAGTAGCATTCTAGCACAGGTCTACATACTTGTTGTAGTGGTAGGACATACGCTATACCTTTGATAAATGCATCAAGCAAAATCTGAGGACGCGAGCTGTAGACCACTTGCCTGATTCGGACAAACGACGCAGTGTGTCTGAAAACCGGCGATGCGAGACTTTTTCTAACAGTCCTCGTTGAATGGTGCAAGGATTGCTGGTAGTCTTGAATTTGCAGTTGTATATTGTATCATGTAGAGTCTGTAGCCTGTCAAAGTGTCTTGTGCTTTCTATACTAGTACATCGGCAAATTTGAAGAAATATGTATCCATCAATGTAACGGTCAAGGCGACCGAAACCGAAGCACAGACGTAGAACGGAAGACGAGTAGACGCTGAGACCGTACTGGCGTTGATTCGACGGGGAAAAGGGGAGAGTACAGGGAGCTACCGGTATAAGTGACCGTTTGACTACTCCTAACTGTCAGATACCGGAAACGGAAGCCGAAAGGTACATGGTAGATACGATGTCATCCGCGAGGGCCGTCGGCCGAATACATGCTTGCACTGCATTCTAGAGCCAGAGTCCGTTGTCTATCTAAGAGTGACCGTTAAGATAAACATAAGACAAAATAGGAAATAGTCCGTTGAAACATAGGAAGTGGCTGTGACGGCCTTAACCGTCACATTATCCCCCTTTTAAGGCGGACGGCGGCGCGAGCGGGGAGCACGCAAGGGAGGATCCAACCTCGCCGCAGGACGAGACACACGACCGGTGCGTGTCGTGGTCTGCGTCGGCGGTACGTACTCAGCGCGGGGATTCTGACGTACGACCAGCGGCGAAGGAGAGCGCGGGGCAGCGGAGGGCACGGCAGCGGAGGGCATGGGCTCGGAGGATGCGGAGGCAGCGGGCACGGAGGACGCGGAGGGCTTGGAGGAGGGCATCTGGGCAGAGGGAGGAAGCGGCAGGTCAACGGCAGCGGATTCGGTAGATAGATTATAAGATTTAGAAAATACTGTTGCATGGGGGCGTGGAGCGCGAGGATGATGCCGGTGGAATCGCTCGAGAAGTTCATCGCAGGTTGACGGGATGTCGGACAAGGGGACCCACGAATTCTCGGACTCGGGCAAGGACTTCCACCGCACGAAATATTCGTAGCGGCGGCCAATCTTTCTGCAATCTAAAATAGAATGAATCTGAATGGAATCTTCGTCAGCGAGCTCGAAGGGCTGGGGAGCAACGCTGGAAGCGGTGGAGAGGGGATTGTGATAGGGTTCGAGAAGGGAAACATGGAAAACAGGATGGAGTCGAGAAAGATATGATGGTAACTTGAGAAGGTAGGCTGAAGAGCCAATCTTGCGAACGACGGGGTAGGGGCCGAGTCGGCGGTGATCTAGCTTCAGGGATGGTCGAGTAGTCTTGATATTGCGTCGGAGCAACCAGACAAGCTGGCCGGGTTTGAGCTCAGGCGCGGGGAGGACTTTCTTGTCATAGTACTTGGCTTGAAGGTCTTGGGCACGCTTGAGTTCGGCCTTGAGCTCGGCATGGATATGCTCGAGGCGGCGAGACAGATCTTCGGCCGCAGGGACAGTCGAACGTTCGGTGAGTCGGGGGGTGAAAGCCGGATCGTAGCCGAGGTTGGCGAAGAACGGTGTTTGTCGAGTCGAAGAGTTCTCTAGATTATTAAAAGCGAACTCGGCGACTGGGAGATAATCAACCCAGTCGTCCTGCTGGTAAGAGCAATAGGCACGTAAGTACGTCTCGAGGGTTTGGTTTGTACGTTCCGTCAGACCGTCAGTCTGCGGGTGGTACGCCGTAGACGTCCTCGCGTCGATTCGCAGGAGTCGAGTGAGCTCGGACCAAAATTTAGAAATAAAAACAGACCCAC
>NW_006920416.1:1452687-1491696 GCF_000344685.1 Gloeophyllum trabeum ATCC 11539 | reverse complement strand
AGGAAATAGTCCGTTGAAACATAGGAAGTGGCTGTGACGGCCTTAACCGTCACAATCAAGCCCTATGGTCATGGTCACAACGGACCTTTGGCAAATATGCGCCCACCAACAGCTCTGTCAAGAGAACTACTATATTATAAGCACTGTTTATAACCAGTCTTATGCATCAGGAAGTAGAGAGGTGTTCCTGTATGTCTGAGTCAGTGCAGAAATATCATCGACTGAGAAGTGTTGGGGATCTTTCAGAACTGAACAATGTGATCTTAGGGATCAAAGATATATATAAGTAGTTATAAGCTATTACCTATGTGTACATGGATGACAGAGGCTTGTTGATTCCCGACAATCGACCACACAAAACATAAACCCAGGCAGAAGAGGAACCGCCACAAATTGCCTTATCAAGGTGGTCCTCTCTCTTACGTGATGCTTTCGGGGTCCTGTTCACTTTAGGGGGTTGCCGTCGCGCGTTTTCTGGCCGTTGGCCCCTTGGCACCATCACTGTTCTGCGGATGGCGGCGGGACATGACTGCACCCTGTTCGGTCATGACCGGCCCGGGACCCCGGGACCAGGTGTATGCGGTGTAGTCATCATCAGTAGTCGGATAAAGTGAAAGTAAATAGCATCACGTAGCAGTTGAGTGGAATGGTGTGCAGGGCCTGCGAGTGCACTTGCAGGGGTACTGTATGTGTCCCCGTCTCGTAGTCCGTAACCCTTGTGCCATGAAGCCACTTAAATACATGTAAAGACACTTAAGTTTCCTCCATAAAACTCCACAGTCTCGGTGATCATTCGACTCAGGCTCATGAGATTAGTATTGGATTGAAGGGACACTGGCAAGCTGAATCGTGGAAAACTATCATATCAAGAGCATATTAATCAGTGGTATATATGGCGGATGTTTGACTAATATAGGGAATAATAGACTACACGACTGGATATGAGTTAGCGTCGGCCTGGATAGTATCTCTCCAGCAGATGGATCACCTCCTTCATTTCCGGTCTGAGGCCAGGGTCTGGCATCCAGCATGTCGACAGCACCAGCCACAGCCCCACATGAAGACCTCTTTGAATCACCTGGGCGTCTTTTGGCTCCTCAGGCCACACCCCTTTGCGTATCTTTTCCAAGACGGTGCTTGTGCGCTCGATGTAGTAATATGGCTCCTTGTGCGTGAGTACCTGCCGGAAGATGTGTCAGGACGAAATGGGAAGGGGCTCCATTGAGACTAGCGAACGCTTACCTCAAGGGCGGTCATGGCAAACATATATACATCCGCAGAAGCCAGTGGTATCCGGCCTTCCAGCATCTCCGGGGCCCGCCAACGACCGGACTCCTCTTGCGAAATGTAAGCATACAGACGAGAATTACTGATCTGGTGGAATAGAGTCACGTAAGCATGATGAAATATGCCCATAATTGATGAACATACATGATCGAGGTCAAAGTTTCCAATGAGGGGATTTCCGTGCTTATCGATCACGATATTAGCCTATGAAACGGCATCAGACCATGCACAGTTCTGTTGAATACCGAGGAAATCACTTACTCCTCTTAGGTCCCCGTGGATTATACACATATTGTGCAACGCGTTCATACCCTCCGCGATTCGTCGAATCTGATACAGTTAGAGAAGTATTGAACGAACCCAGTCAGCTTTACTTACTATACGCATGTGGTCAGTAGAAGGATTATTGTCCAGATATTGAACGACTGTCCCGTTGTCGTACTTTGGATATACGGCCGAGCTGCAAACGATTAGTCCATATTTTGTATGAAAAAGTGCGCAAGACTTACATCCAGGGCATCACTTTCTTCTGCGCAATGAAGCCG
This sequence comes from Gloeophyllum trabeum ATCC 11539, assembly GCF_000344685.1. Lineage (NCBI taxonomy): Eukaryota > Fungi > Basidiomycota > Agaricomycetes > Gloeophyllales > Gloeophyllaceae > Gloeophyllum > Gloeophyllum trabeum. Next base: position 1,489,864 of record NW_006920416.1, on the reverse strand, counting down.
TATATTGGAACTATATAACTCTTGTTTTTTCTCCACGCTCTGTTCCAAGCTTCTCCTTCTTTCTTCAGCCGCTAAGTATAGACCTCAAAACAAGTGTCAGATGGAAGTAGTACGCCACTTACATCCGCCCATACCGCATCCCTCGCTCCTGCATGCAGAATAGCCTTTACTACGACCTTCTCTTTCCCGAGGTAAGTGCCGACATAGTGATCTGCAGGGAGAAAATCTTTTCCAAATATCTTGGAAATGACGCTGGGCTTGGGATTTGGCTCCACACGAACTTCCCCGCGATTCAGCACCAGATCCGGGAGAACGTCTCCCGCCTTTTGCAGAACGTCGTAGAGGGCTGATTCCAGGGCGCGATGCTCGGGGCTGTCCACATCACAGTATTTCAGACTCTGATGTCTGAAATCAGCCAGACCTTAAACGACGACGCACAATCAAGGTACTTACCTGCTGGTCAAGCCTCTCTATGTGCTTTGCTACGACCAACTCATCGAGGGCACCCTCAATCATTTCTCGTACTTCCGGCATACCAATAGAGAACATGAGTATTCTCCGGAGCTGTTCCCCTTCTTCGCCTTCCTGGAATTCAGGGTGCGCGCGCTACCAATCATTACTAACGTGTTCATCTTCCGTGATCATGTGAAATACCTACCAAAGTCTCATCTATATAAGCTTCGAGTTCTTCCTGAGATCTTTGGCTAGGCATGATTGTCTCGCAGTTACTCGTCCTCTGATTGAAGGTCACGAATGATCACTGAGAGAATATTGAGGCCAGATGCAATACATCAGAAGAGGCGACGCACCCTTAACTTCTGATATGTCTCGAGAGTCCACGTACGAGTGCAGTCGTGTTCAGCTTGTTGCCTTGCAGACTGTCTCTGGGGGTAACTTGATTCTGATACTACGAAACGATGGCTGGGGTATTTATACGGCATTGGATGGTACAAACTTCCCTAGGATTTCGGTTGCGCTCGCGATCGCATACCACAATAGAACAATGACAGTGAGCGTACACACCACTTGAAACAAGGGCGATTCGACGAAGCTAGTGCTGCGCACCTGTTGTGCCCACCATCGAACTCGGGCAGAAAGAATGATAAGCATTACCCGCTATATTCCGCTAAGCGCATGGCTCATAGAGTTCTACCGCGAAAGTTCCTCGAACAAGGGGACATCTGCAAGCGGGAGCCAATTGTGAGAATGCCCATATGGATAGAGCATGAGGGTACACTGTGTATCCAGGCCAACCTTCAGAGAATTTCCTTGTTTTTTGTCTTCTTCTGAATCTATCGAGGATAATAATGGGGCGCCTCCAGGTATACCTCTACGACACAGCATCTTATCCGCCGACCCCGAAGCCGACCTCGAATATGGTATGCTCGGCAAACCAGGACGGGAACGGCAATTCACATGTGTGCCACAAGGCACGCTTGATGTATCGTTGTGGGTCCCCAGTTGATAAATAGATAGGTACATGCACATTTCTCTGGGACAATTCGGTTGTGAGCCATGGATGGCTCAAAGAGCGATCATAGGACTGGCCTTCGCACATTGGACTGCTTACAGGCATCCTAGACTGGGTTTCAAGGAAACGAAGAAGAAGTTGTTCTACCGCGAATCACACGTTCAAATGTGCAGCGACGTTTTATTCCCGAAAGGTCATTTCTTGTGATGTACGTTCCCGAAGCGTGGTTGATGAGGCTGCACGCCCTGAACAATGAAAGGCTCAAACCGAGATCAAGGCCGAGGGAGATACTGTAAACTGACCTGACCTTATAGCTCAATGGCGGATCATGTACGATTGTGTACCATAATGTGACGCGATCGTACTATTGATACAGCGACGTCGGAAGATGTACTTGCTACAGTCAGTGAATAGATCCAGGTGCGAATCCAATGCTATGGCTTCCCAATACGCAAGAGCGCTAGACTCCAATCGCCGGAACTCAGCTGTGGTTTCGGTACTTTGTCTATGGGGTTGATCGTCCTTTCTTTCTCAAGTCGCTCTATCCTGGCTGCCCAGCTATCCTCGGGTGGGCCACCGGCTTCGTCGTTCTCGACAGGTTTTCTCCATATTTCTTCAACTGCTTCTGTAAGTTCCGCTTGAAAAGCCAGTATATCATCTTGGAGCGAGGACCCCGCTTCTTTATGCGCTGGCGTAAACTGGAAAAGATGGGGCAAAAGTGCGCCCGCTTCCGCTGCAACAATGCCTAACCATTACTCAATACCCAAGGTCATACTTGGCTTACCTTGTGAAGTCGTAAACGTATTCACGAGCTTCGTCACGGAGTTCAGTAGATATTCTTCTTCATCGACTGTACCCTTCCGACCGGATCCAATCTTCCTTTCCATCTTCCGTTTCGACCGTGAGCTGCGCCTAATCAGCACCGCGTTTTGTTAGTCCACAATCGAGTATGAAAGTAGCATCACGTACTTGGACGTGCGAGACGCGGTAGAGGGAGCCACCGTGTATCGAGTGAAGGCAGTAGGAGCCATCGAAACGTCCGTCATGACATCTACGTTGTGCAGTGTGGTATCCTCCACTCCATAGAACGCGTCTTGAATATTGTTAAACGAGGCAACTGTAAGGTCAGCCGAAAGCATGCATACCTGGCTCCTCAATTTTCTTTACGCGTAACTCCCGGATTCGATGTAACTGCTTCTGCAGTTGTTCCCTCATCTCACTAATATCTTCTCCTATTTGACTTCGACTCTCGAGGATTGCTGGGAGAACGATTTCCGTCAAGAGGTCGGGCGTCTTATGGAGGGAGATCTGACGAAAGATGGTAAATATGGTAGAAACTGTGCCAATGAAATATGGCACGAACAATCCTTCGAGCCTCTGAGAAGAGGTTCCCTTCCACCAGAGCAATAATTGCCTGTCGAAAATCCTTGGCGTAATCAATGAGCACAGTGGCAGCATCCGCGAACCGCTTTCTCGACATTAAGCCCTCTGTGAAACTTACAACCTGAGTAGCGCTAGGATATGACGATGCAGCGTACCAGCAACTCTCCAAGCCATATTCGCGAGCTCATCTTGGGGGATGTCGCTTGACACGGCCAAGTCGAATAATTCCTGCCATTCCAATGCCTTCTCGTATGCGACGAGGGCCTTCGGCTGTCTGTGGGCTTCCAGAAATGCTAATAACAAAGCACGTCAGAAGACGACGTCCGGGAAAGAGATGTCTCACCTAGCGCCGCTTGTCTGAATTCTCGCCGCTCGAACAACCAATCGCCGTATATGTCAAGGACGGACTAACACGATTCAGCTTTCAAGTGAGGGACCCCGAGACTCAAGCGACTCACAGCATAATGATCCGTGTCCTTCCAGAGTGATAAAGCAAGCTCATATAACCTATGTCGCTCGACATATTCCATAGCTTCGTCAAACTTGTCCCACCCTGAGGACGAATGTATCATATTCGGATGCTCGGCAGATACGTACTTACTTACCAGCCAGCCGGAGGTTCCATAAGGCTTTATCGTGGCGCTTGAGATGATCGTCTATCTTAAACCTTTGATAGTCGGTCTCGTAAGACCGTAATTCACGCAGGAAAGGCAGGTATTCCCTCGGATCCTAGGGATTCGTTCATCAGCTAAAGACCACTGGAAAAAGAAGTCAATTGGACCTTCTGCGCATGCTGAGCGATCATCAGGAAAATCGAGAAGTCGTACATGCCCAAGGCAGTGTCGAGCAGTCGATCGGTGTCTACAAGGAAGATGATGTACTTGACAGCGTCCTCGACCAGATCTGGTTCGTCATCTACGTACGTTCGCTATCAGCGTACGTCTGTCAAACCGAGGCTATCAACTTACCTCGCAAGCGGAGTAAAAGCTGGAGAGCAGGCTCGTACTCGGGAGGTCTTTTAACTACATATGATGTCAGGATCGAGCTCGTATACTTCTTCAGATCCTTCGACTCCATTTCGGACCTGATGGAGTCGCATAACTTAGCGACCATCTCCGGACTTAGGGAACTCGAACTGGAATGATGATGAGTAGTTATCGTGGCCGACTGCATCCGGACATACCCTAGACTCGTCAAGAAAAGATTCAAATACTCCGGGTCCCCGACTTGCTCCACGAACGAGGAAATATTGCCCAAGAACGCGGTCTCATCACGATTGACCAAGGTGCTTAAATCGATGCGGTGTTTCCTAGCAGCCAAGAAGGCTTTGCGGTATTTACCCCTGTGACAAGTCGTGTCAGATTCGGAGGATCTCTGAAGTTAATCCACGTACCGTTCTACGTCCTCCATGATGGCCTTCATGACCAAGGGTCTTGGGCTAATCGTCTCTAGGTTGCCCCGGGGCATCTGGAGAACAAGCGTCATAGTACTTGGCACCGCCGTAACTATCCTCGTTCCTCGTTCCACTCGTCGTTTTTCCCAGCTGACTATGCCCGGCACTTCCTCGGCACTGCTCAACAACTCTGAAAGGCTTTCCGTCGGTGCAAAGTGTACTTCATGTGATGTCGTGGTGAATATCACAAAATCTGATGCCAATGCGAACGAATTCAGACTTGAAGCGATGAGACGCTGGCGCGACGTTGAATCAGTGACATAGAGTCTCCCCGAGTCAGCCAACCCGACGAAGAATCGAGCTTCTTTGCCTGAATCACTGGTGACGAGTGCTGAAGAGTCTAAGCAGAACTCAGGGAAGCGCGATGTCTGAGTAATATCGCCGTCCGGTTCAACTGTGTAAAGCTCGAGGTTACGACCTATCCAACCAAGATTGTGAACCGTTCTAAGTACCCACCGGAGTGAAGCCGTCCGTCTGCGGACTCCCAAATTATTGCGCCATCCGAGGAAGAGACTAGCCACCCATTGCAGCCCGGAAGCTCCAGATCGGTCTCCCTTGTTAACCGACCCCCAGTAATCTCAGCGGACGTCAAGACGTCCACAACGTCGGCGTCATATTTGGTACTCAGGACAGCAATGTGAATCCGCCGTCCTTGGCTGCCATCCTCCGTCGATAGATTGATTTGTCGTGCTTCTCGTTCACCAGAAGCACGGCCGATCTGGTCTTCCCATAACAGGACAGGATCCATAACCTTGCCGCGTCCGAATGTTAGTCTGGTCCTAAGATCCCAAACCTGTACTCGATTCGAACCCCACAGAACGCCGAGTACATCCTTCTGCGGTGAAAATGCAAGGTGGGTTGGGGTACGGTGATCCTTAAACATAGGCGAGTCAATTTTCCCTATGTTTAGCTGGCACGAAGACATCGGGGGCGGCACGTTCTGCATCCGGAACGGTGTCAGCAGTAACTTTGCTACCGACACGCGTGGTAAGTACTGCGAGACTGACAATGATAAGGCACGGACTGACTTCCATCGACAACTGCAACTGATCCACTGTCCAGCGGAGGTTTGCTCATGGAAGCGTGAGTTTTCCACGCGAATATTTTCTGTGTTAATTGGGCTGAGTAGATTCTGGTCAAAATTAGTGAGTCTTTCGACATGTTCGGTGACTTACTTGGAGTTGTTAAACTAAGATGCAAAGCCTTCTCCGGATGCCAAGCAACGGATGTGAATCTAACCGATCCCTTAGGTGGCAGTATTTCCTGCTTCAAGTACCTTTAATAACTTGTTAGACATGAAGGATACGGTTAGTTGTGCCTGACTTGCCAATGGTAGTTGCCAGTCGTCCATAATTGGACTTCATATCCGTGTCAGCTAACCTTACGCAGGCCGCATTTATGAGACGCAGATAGACGCACCTATGTCTGTCTCCTCGGTTTCTACCCACAACGCCAGTACGTTAGAGTCGGAACTCCAACTCAACTCCTTCACCTTGTAGCCCCATTGGCGGTTGCTATCGACCGTCTGCGGTGTAGACCGCAAGTCTGTCTCGCGAATTCCGAACTCGCCGTGCCTCAGGCCGTTCCTCTCGAAGAATACGAGGTCATGTCTCCCTTCTTTGCCCGAACCGCCACCCTCGAACCCGAACCGCTGCGTGGAGGCAATCAAATTACCAGAAGGCCTCCAAGCTAGCGGATGTTCGAGGCCAGCGACAGGTTCCGAGGTGGACTGCAGAGCCGCTTGTCGATCGTAAACGCGCAATATGCGGCGGCGAAGCCCCTCTTCTGGCGGTGGCGAGAGAGTGGACACGACGAAGTACGCACCGTCGCCGCGCCAGCTGATGCGCGGTTGAGCGTCATCGTCAGGGCTGGAGCCCATGCTCGACAATGATGCACTCGGGACTTGGGCGGCAGCTTTGCCGAGAGAGCCGTGAAACTGTGTCTGCTTGGAACCCCACCCCACATTGATAGGGGCGTCTGGTGTATAGCAAGCATTTATGCTCAGTGACAGTACCATGATACAACATTCAGCATGTCCCACCTTCCCCAAAATCCGCGGCGTGCAAGGGTGCTTCAGACAGTACGTCGAACGTCGATGTCATTAAGATGAGCTTTTCGTCGCCTTACCGGTGCTAATTAGTGGACCTGCATCTACTGGTGTGGACGCGTACAATTTACCTGTCACAAGGACTAATAAGGAATCATCCGGACTCCAGGCGGCTGCCAGAAGGCCAGACTCCACGGAGCCTACCACTTCCGCCTACAGGGACGTCGGTGGCAACTCTATCACCTCGAATACTGGAACTTACTTCGTCTGTCATATTATCCAGGGAGATAGTCGTAATGTCTCCAGAGCGCATCACAAATACCATCGTGCGCGACTCTACCATAATTCTCATGGAAACGACTTGGGCGACGTCGGACCCAGGGGGAAGGCATGCCGAGGTAAAGCTGGAGATTAACTACACGTGTGCAGGTTACGCAACGGACGAGGAAGAATCCTGATGCAAGGGAACTCACCTCCGGTTCCGCTCGACCACCAGTAGAACCGAGTGCAGGTGTCTTCCATATGCTGACTTCGACATCCGCATCTGCATTCACCAGCTCCGCAGCGGCATGAACGTACCCTTCGTCGACATCATAGCAGATGGATGTGATTTTTGTTCGCCCAGCTTCCTCAAGTAAAGCAATGTGGCTGAGAGCCCGAACGACCAGACTCCTCATTTTTCGACCACGGTCTCGCTGGGCACCTAGACAATATTATCAACAAGCAAGAAACAGCTTATTTCTCCGTCGGTACGGGCGATGAGTCTTGAACCAAGCTGGCGATCTTGCAGCGAGTGAGTCGACCAGATGAAGAACTTGCGATCAAGGATTAATCTGCCCGTTACGCGTGATAAGATGGAGATATGTCCAATGCAAGTAATGATATCCAAGAACTTGTAAATAATGCAATAATATACTCCTCCTGTGCTCGCTGCCGCCGGCTTCCTCGCCGACATGGAATTCCTGTCTCAAACCTACGTGGCTTTGCGAGGGCCGACGGGGGCTCCTCAGACGGCTCTTGAGACAATCTCGAGGCTCAGCGACAGACTCTCGCCGTCGACTTTACTTGCTGATCGCCGAGCCTCGGTATTATCACTCAAGGGCCTGTCTCGGGATCACAAGCGAGATGTCGGCGAATGCGCTTTACCCGGTCTACTGGAGGTCTTGCAGAACGACGCTGAACTGGATGCGGACGTTGGGAAAGCTGTCCTAGAAACGCTCAATACTCTGTGTGATACGGAGGAGGGAAGTCCTGAGGTCAAGGAGCTAGGTTTCAAGCATTCGGATCGTGTCCTGGCCGATGACAAGGCCGCCCACAAGCTGCTTGCATTGCTGGCTGCTGATCAGACGTTCTATACGCGTTACGGTGCTCTACAGTTTCTGTCGACTCTCCTCCGCAATAGGCGACAGCTCGTCCAGAGTTACTTCCTGACGGCTCCAGCCGGCCCAGCGGGTATCATGGCCGTTCTTGAGGACAGAAGGGAGATCATTCGTAATGGTCTGTGCTCAGAGTGCTTAGATTGGAGAACTCGAGTATTTACGCGCTGTAGAGGCAATTATTATGTTGCAGTCTCTCATTTCGCAAAGTCCTGAAATCCAGAAAGTCCTCGCGTTCGAGGGCGCTTTTGAGAGGTTGTTCAACATTATAACCCAGGAGGGCGGTGTTGAAGGTGGTATCGTTGTCCAGGATGCCTTGCTTTGCGTTGATGGGCTCTTGCGTTTCAATACCTCTAACCAGGCACGACGCTCCGTGGTCTGCATAACTATTTGTTAACGTTGCGTTACAGAGCTATTTTCGAGAGACGCCCATGGCCATGGTGCTCTTGTCTCTCCTGCAATTCCCTCCGAACTTACCCATCCACGAAGCTGCCCCACAGCAGTTTGCCTTACAGTTCTGGGACGCCCAAAAAGGCCAGAATGCTGGTATAGTAGTAGGGATCCTGGGTATGCTTGCTGCCAATGAAGGTAGCAGTGTCAGTGTAACGTTCAGCTGATCGGTAGGTGTAATACTCATATGACGTCTCCAGGTGAATGGCTTGTCACCCTTTACGCGATGCTTGTTGGAAATGGCGCTGGCATCCAATGCACCGACAGCCTTGAAAACACAGGTACGTTCCACGTCAGTAGCTTGTTTTGGTTTACATATCACGCGCCTATAGTCTCTACGACTTCTTCCCATCAATCAATCCCTCCCCCTGACAGACATACTAGTTACTACATACATGCCTGTTCCAGAAACCAATGGAGAAGAATGGGATCGGCTAGAACCTGCCTCCGCCCTCGATGCGCTTGTAGAACTGGTCCTGAGCGGCGAATACAGCGGACTATACAGTGCTAGACGAGATAAGGAAGGCTTGGAACTTCGAGCAACGGCCGCCAGCGTATTCGAAGTACGTGCAGATGTTGGCCCTCTCCGAGTCGACGCATTGATGTCTCAATCGTATAGAGCTTCGTGGGCCAAGATGACGTCCGCCTACTCATTTTGCAGGCCATGGTGCCTCCTGAAGGTGTGGATTCTGTCCATACTGTACGACGGGAGCGGGCCCGCTGACGTATGGAACGATTGAACCGAGCAGATTCAACCACCCCGCCCCCCGTCACCCCCCTTCTTCAGTTCCTCGCCACGCCCCCCACTTCGCCCCTCGTCCCCGCCTCGGTTATCTCCACCCAACTAGCTGCGATTTTATTCGCTCACTTGATCCGGAACTCTTCACGCGCCAAAGCGTTGGCACGATCGATCAAGCCCCCCTCTGCGGGAGGTATCGACGGCGGCAGTTTCTTTGTGCCTGCTGACGGCGGCCCTCCTTCGCAAGCTCAGCAAGAACCGCAGCCAACTGAAGAAGACGACGATTCCCCGCAAACGCTAATCCAGCTTCTGAACGAACACCTTTCTTTGGCCTTGCTATCGCGTTCTCGGGCTTCGAGTTCTGACCGAGAGGCCCGCGAATGGGATCGACTTGTCACCGTCTACCTCTGTCTTCTATCTCAATGGCTTTGGGAAGACCCCAAGGCAGTTCGGGAATTTTTAGATGCCGGCGGTTTGGGAATTGTGCGTCTCGCTTAACCCGCTTCTCTGACTCTCGGGACTATCCTGACTCGAATTGCGATCGGTAGTTGGTAGAACCCGTGAATCAGACTTCAGAAACAGACGTCCTCGTTCCGGGTCTATGCGCGCTTCTATTGGGAATCTGCTACGAATTCAATAGGGAGCCTGGGGAAGTGACAAGGTATGTGCGACGTCACGCGTCTGCGGCGAAGTTCTGATATCTGTTGACTGCCGCCAGAGCCACCATCCACCCAATTCTGAATCGACTCGGGGTTGACGCGCTGATGGGCCGGATCACGCGTCTACGGGAAGACGAGCGATTGAAAGCGGTGTCCCCCGAATCGACAGTCCTGCCCTATCCGACACCTGCTCATTCGCAGCCGGGGCTCAAACCGGAAACAGCTGACGAAGCTGAGATATGGTTCGATTGGCCTTTCGTCGACTTCCTGAAGTCGAATTATTGTAAGCGCTCACACGTTAGCGCCCGAAACGCCTTTCTCACCCCTTGCATCCCAAAAAGATACGATCCAGCGAGGGATCCGCACAGATCCCAACTCGTTATCGTCTTCCGCAGGTGAGTAGTTCGAAGCGGCCGCGATGACCCGCGTCCAACTGTATTCCAGGGCAGAGTCCTGAGGCAGAAGCCGTGGTTGCTTCCTTGCGAGAGGTGATTCGAAAGCAGGCGCAAGAAATCGAAACGTTGCAGAACAAACTGAAGACGGCGTTGGCAGAGAAGGAGCAAGAAGTAAGCATGCACCCGCGCTCCTCTCGGTACTCGCATGTAGAACTTACATTTCCGCAGACAACTGCCTTGCAAACGCAGGTTTCTCAGTTGACGTCAGAGCTGCAGTCTTCGAATGAGAAACGCCAGGACGTAGAGAAAGAGCAGGAAGACCTCCTCGTGCTTCTGGATGACTTGAGTAGCAAGCGTCGCAGAGACAAGCAGCGTCTTCGGGAGGCTGGCCTCGAAGTATCGGAAGACGAAGGCGATGACGAAGAGGAAGACGAAGAGTGAGTTTCGACCTTATGATTAGGACAACTAAGACTCTTCGAACTTGGAATCCGAATGCGAATGGAATTTCTACGATGTTATACATTGTACAAAACGAGCGATGGGATAACGCGAGGGAAAGACTAGGTGAGAGAAAATCGAGGGAGAGGAATAAAAAGAAAAAAGCCGAGAAAGGATGGTTTCCAACAATACAATGTTCGAGATATTCGTACAGGTATTCGATATGATGAGTGATAATGATACAACACGTCCCCCCGAACTCCTTCTCATATTAACAAATTAAATAGCCTGACCTGTTTTAGTGCTCATCCAGTCCTCCCACATGGCCTGGCGCGTCCCCTCGCACGCCATCGCCGCCGCGAACTGGATCACGCGCCACACGTCCTGGAACGTGCTCGCGAGCCCAAGGCTGACGCGCACGACACCGAGCTCGCGCCCGACGACCTCCTCGAAGTCCTTCAGCGTCACGCCCGGGTACAGCCGAGCCATGTCCTCCTGGATGCCCAGGATGGCCGCCGCCCCGCCGGGGTTGCACATGCACCCCGTGCGCAGCGAGATGTGCTGCTGCGACGCGGCGTGCTCGACGAACGAGTTCGGGAGCATCGCGCCCGACGGCTGTTGGTGTGGCATTTTATCAGTATGTATGACTAAGGGCGATGGATAGATAGCCGGCGGCGACTCACGGAGAGGAAGATCAGCGCCACGACAGATCCGGTGTCTGATTGTTCGCCGACGGATCTTAGTCGCCGGCCTGGAAGCCGGGAGAGGATGCGCACGACGGGCGTGCCCGCGCGCTCGTGGCGCAGCTGGGACAGCGACGTGGTGAGGTGGTCGACGAGGCACGAGAGCCGCAGTGGGAGGAAGGGGAGATACGCGGAGAGGAAGCGCAGCCCGTCAGTGATTGCTGGCAGGGTGAGATAGTTGATGGTTCCGTCCTGAGGGGTGATGGGCTCAACAAGGGGCAGGAGATAGGGGTGACGGCTAAACTTACCTCGAACTGCTCTTGGAGGTCGTGCGCCATCGTGACGAGATTCCCGGGCACCTGGACGACGTCGACGGTGCCTCCGGCAAACCACGGTCTCTTGAGTTTTGCGAGGAAGGACTGCTTCACGACGAGAGCCCCCACGCCGGTGGGGTAGCCGAACATCTTGTAGAAGCTCACGGCCATGGCATCGACCGGCGTCTCCTCTAGGGAGATAACAGAAGTAGGCGCTAACGCGGCCGCATCGAGCAGCGTGTGGTACCCGAGCGACGACGCAAACTTTAGGAGCGTCAGCGGGTTTTTAGAGTTTGAGATATTCGATTGGCCGGTCATGGCGAATAAGGAAGGCGCGCTGTCCCGCCTTCGCGGTTTATGACGCGCGAGGGTAGCCTTCGCAAAGTGAGACGCGTGAGCATCAGAACGAGAACACGCCGGGCGGGTGATTGGCATTACCTTTGCTGTCGCGACGTGGAATCCGCCGTGCTGCGTCGACTCGATGTAGTGTACTTGCGCGCCCTTCTGAATGGCGAACTGGCGTATGCCGTGCACGCTGTTGTGTGAGTCGGCACCTAGGACGTAGCTGCTGTTCTCGGTGAATGGATACGATTCGCCGACGAGCTTGAGAGCCCCTGTGGCGTTGGCGGTGAAGATAACGGTGTAGCCTGGCGGGGCCCGGAAGAACGAAAGGACGGCCGCCCGCGCCTCGCTAGCGCAGGTGGACGAAACCCGGGAACTAGTAGAGCATGTTAGTAAGTTGCGCCACTGCCCATGAAGGCCGGTATCGTACCTGGGGCTGACTGAATGCGTGTTTCCGAGGACGGTAGAGTTGAGGAAGGCGGAATGGACGCGAATTAGGCTCTCGGGGTAAAGCGAGCCGCCCATGTAGTCGACATATGTCTCTCCGCCGCGGTCGAGCCTGGAGAAATCGCTGCGCCGTAGCGAGTCAATGATCCATGTCGACTGGAACTCGGGGTACGATTTCAGAAACGCCCTGTATGCGCTCGCGGTCTCGTCCTGGGTAAAGTCGGGCGGCGGCTGCGCATAGAGCGGGAGGTGGTCGAAGCTGGATTTTTCGCTGAGCAGATGTTTCTCGCTGACGAAAGTGTGGTTGTCGGATATGATAGAGCTGTTCGCGGACGACGGCGACGCGCAGCCGAGGGCGAGGTTGTGGGCAAAGGAGCGTTTGCGCGAGATGGCGGGGTGTCCGGCGGTGGTTGAGTGAGAGTTGCCCATGTTGGGAGCTGTGGTAAGCACGCTGGCTCTGGCTGCCCCCGCCGCCCCCCTCCCTCTTTATACGCGTCCGGTGCATATACCGCACTCTGGCTTGTCGAAATTCCGGAAACACAGGCTCTGCCGGCGTCGACGATCACAGGCACTCACGGGAATTCAATGATAACAAAAGTAGCTAGACGCTGCAACGGAGACGTTGTCTCGACATGTCCACGACATGGAATCCCCATTGACTCGCAAAGGCTGTGGCCGGTATTCTACTTTCGTAGAGGGATGAAAGGAGGCCAGCACTGGAACCGAATGTCGGACTCCGGATCTCTCTATCCTTTCTCGCTACTCTTACGGCAGAGTACTGCTTCCGGGGCCGTCGGACTGGTTCGCCCAGCGTCCGCGATGCCACATGGCGCCCACGTATTTCCCCCCGTTCGCGCCAATTGCGCTGACAGATCGTGTCTCCTGGTAGACGCCTGCCGCACCCAGCCAGTTCTGCGCCACTGGCACAGGCGCGAGCCGAATACGCAAGAACAAGGCCTGCTTGGAATGGACTTGCGCTGGGTAAGCGACCATGATCCGGGCTCGAGCTATCCTGACCCAGGGTTTAGTGCCACCAGGTATCAGACAGCACGACTGGACCGTTATAGTGCGACAAGCCTGAGACGCTCGCAGGCGCCCCGTATCAGGCAGCCAGTCCCAATCCGAAGCTGCGATGATGGCAAGCGCTCTTATCGACCACAGACTAGCGGAATAATGGAAGTCCCAGCGCTCGCGCGAAGGTGAATCGTATCTGACAGAACATGCCGTGAACCGACCCTGCTCTTCCTGCGGGCTCGCCTCGCAGCCATCCTCGAAGTAACAGTATGTATGCAATTAACCCGCCTTCTTCGCTCGCTCTGCGCTGCGCTGCAGACGAAGATCTCGTCCGGAAATGTACCTGACACCCCGGATCACTGCAGACGCATTTACTTAGGCTATGCCGTAGATCGCCCATCATGCCGTCCATAACGCGGTGGCACACTGGGTGCGCGCACAGGTTGCGCCGACGCTGACGAGCGCGCACCGCAAAGTGTAAGTCAGTAGGCAGTCTGACATGCTATCCGGAGGGAGTGTCATCAAGTACTAGTCACCGACGTCAGCCTCGTACGCGTACTGTATATGCTCCATGGCGATGATCGATGTGGCGAGCCGTCCTGTGCCTGTGACCAGCTAACATGAATGTGCTAGCACTGCGAAGGGAAAGCGCACTCAGTCGGTCCTCTGAATACACGGCAGAAGCTGCGCAAATGCATTGGCCCGCATCGATAACCATCGCGTGTGGAACCGAATAACCAAGAAACATCACAACTCTAGCTTCAACCCGAGCCCGAATCATCTGCGCTGTGTACGCACAGGAATGGAATCCCGCGTATACGCTACTAAGGCGCCTCCAGAGAATTCTGACTGGGCCATTTTGAAATATGATACTCTCAATTACAGGGGCACTCGTACTTGACAGGTATTCGGAGTTCACCTGGACGACAATACACTAACTGGAATCTAGAATGTGGGATCAGGCGATGTGGTTTCATCGATGAACAGCCATTGTCGAAGAGCAACGCCCGGGGAACAGGACGGACGGGGATGGTAAGACAAAAGCAAGTATCCCAGTCCATGGAAGAAGTCGAGGCCTGATAATCGAGAGAAAGTTGGAGTCGGCGATCTCGAGTGCACAGCTGAACAATGGCAGTACGTCCTCGAGAACAGTCTATTCGGCTGCCACGAGGCTAGCAAACGGGTGATGCCCATCACGCACAGACGATGCAAGGTATGAGTTCATCATATCGACCGAGACCCGGCGTTTACACGAACCCTTCGGGAGCGTTTACTTCTTTCTCGACCCCAACCTTGAATGATGCCGAACCACGCTATCGTATGTGATTCACCGGCATTCCACAGGCTTGAAGCTTGGGAGGGTATTTTCCCGCTACCGCGGGGCCGGGAACATCGAAGACACCGACCAGAGAAACCCAAGATCAGGATCCCCGACCTGATGGTCAAATTCTGCGACCATGATTGACCGGCCTTTACACGGTCCCTGGTCACTCGCCAATGAACAGGCTCGAGGAAAATCCAAGGCTCCGAGGCGTCAGGCTGAGGATCAGAATCAGCGGTCAGCAGGGCGATTGGCGATGCTGTGGTCCATCTCCAGTACAATTGGACTGAATGACAGGCCCCATAGCCGCGCTACCGGGGGGTGAGCGTCGCGGCTATGCCTGTGAGCATAGGGATTGCCGGTGCCTGTAGATGCATCATTCGCATTGTTCATCCCATCGAACAACGCACTGCTGCGGACGCACTCACCATCAGCCAACCATCGCATTAGGGGGGCCGCGGGGACGTGCTATGTCGGTGAGCTTGATTGACTGCCTGGGATGATGGACAGCTCGTACAATAATGATGCAGATACAGGAACAAAGGCAGTCTGGGTGATGGGAACACCCCGGTGACAAGATGGCGGTGCGCACCGTAATCTGACAGGCACCTGGACGTCTGTTGGGTGGTGGGAAGCGGTGAGTGCCGCCGCACCTGGCGAATGGAGCCGCTATCTTGGTTACAGCGAGCACTCAGCGGCACCACAAGCAGATGGCGCTGGGCGCGATTCGGCACGGTGCGTTTCTTGTCCTCGGATTAGCCGTCCTATTGTCCTCGCCAAGGATCCTGTGTGGAATGATCCAACGTCGGACCCTTCGAATTGCGCAATGCTACGCTGGGAGCACCACATGGGAACGGTAAACCTGTGTTGTTGGTTTACAAAGACCTCCCCGGGAGAATAGACTTCAGATCCGTCGAGGACATCTCCGAGGTCATAATTACATCTCGGATATCGGGGGGCTCCCGTTACTGACTCCGCGCTCCTCTTACTCCTATCTGCCGATAATGAAAGAACGCACAGCCTATGTACTCATTAAAAAGTACCGAGACTGCATCACTTCCTCGATGTTGAACGCTTGAGAAAAGATGCCCAAGGCTCTGTGGCAGAACTAACCGTTGGAGGATGAAGAGCAGGATAAACTATACAATGCGATGCCCGCGCTGGATGGGAACAGTCAGCCACAGAAGGTAGAGCGGGGCTTCGTCCCTGGACACGTGCCGGGCATCGCTTCTGTCAGATGCGATCTGCGTGGCGGTGCCGACGTCTTGTACCGCACCTGGATGAACGCGGGGGCATTTTCAGTCCGTCCCCTATTGGCTATGCTTTTGGTTAGCAGGAGAAATGCAGATACCTTCGGCTCGATATTACTCAAGTAATACTAGTCAGTGGAAGTGGCTGGGGAAACAGGGGATTGGTGAACCCCGGACTTGCTCAAAATAACTTATGCTCAGCCTCGACCAGAACACCAGAACCGTTCTCAGGTTGAGAACCTCGGAGTTGGGTATACATGTGTACGGTTTACCTTATCACTGAGTACAAGGAATACAGCTTAAGCTATGTCAATTCGTAAAATATTTGGTATCCCAAGCTTTGTACCAGTGGCCCGTCGGCTCACTTGCCAATAGTATTCGATTCCGGGTTGACGCGGAACGTATACTGAGTTTACATAGGCTACGTTGCTGAGAGCAAATGAATGACCAATCATCATCTTTGACCAATGAATAGGTGGTTAAACATATCATCCTCTTAATTCGCTGCCCACAGCCAGCGCTCACTGGCTGGCCAAAGCTCGGGAGCCCTTTAGACTGCTAGCGCTCAAGACGCCGTCACATCGGAAGAATCCCCCGCTCTTACACAATAAGAGATGGTATAGGACCTTTTTTGAGATACGCTGCGAGATGATAAGTGCTCGCCGCACTACAGGGGCTGGGGCAAAGCTGTTACGCCAGTCTGGGGAAAGATATCATCATCTCCATTGGCACCTACATCACGAAAGCAGAAGCCTCCAAGAATGGCGCCATGCACAGAATTTGTTCATCATGATACCAAGGGCCGTGGGGATACCAGACAGAGCGCAGAGATAGTAGTCTCACGCATGGCGAGATGCAAGGCTAGTACTTACGTGCAGGGAATGAGTCGACCAAAAGTCATGATCTATTCTCAGTACCCTGCTGTGGCAATCAGTCCAGCACACCACAATCTCACAGATATCGGCCCACCCACTCCCCCGTCCCCGAGGAGAATCAATATTCAAAAAAGAAACAGAAGACAAAGGCACACCACTGAAGAAAGAACCGACTGCTTAACTTTGGCTGAACTCACAATCCGCATAGGGATTGCAGAGCGCACCACGAGGCGGGGGAACATTCATCGAATGACAGAATCTGTTCGAGTCACTAGGATCCCCCTATGATATCGGGCTATTGCAGTCAATAAACATCGAGATACAACACACAAGGGCATCCACCAACGTCGCCTGAGATCGTTAGATCACCTCTTGCCGTAGTCATGTACCGAACACCGGACAACTGGTGAGTCCAGCGTCAGCTCCGGGACAGAGGTGTTCTACGGCGCACTTTGTATAATGTACCGGTGAGCGGTCTTCCAGAGCACGTTTTGGCTGCTCAGAAGATCCAGACCTTCGACCGAGTATCGTCGGGACGACAACCCAAAAGCCTCTACCATGCCATCCCGGAACCGGGAGTGCTGGCCTCCATCGGCGTAGCAATCGCCAGCCAGCGAACCGATTTACTGTCAGCATGGGTGCGCATGTATCGAGATACACTGGCGCTCCGGCCGTTGCTCGGGGGGTGTGCCTGCCGGGTGGGCCTCTCCGTCTCGGAGCGCAGGTTCGGCGCTATGTCCTTGGACAACCGCTCGAGCGCCCGCAGCGGGTATATGCCGGGGCATTGGTGTCCAGAGTATCGAGCCGAGAGCTCGGTGAGTGCACGTAACACGATCCCTGAGTCCCATATCGCCGAACCGAAGAACGCGTTGGGTTGGGTTGGTACCTGGTACGGAGATAATGCCGAGTGCAAGCCGCCGGAGTCAAAGCTGTTTAAGGCGGCCGTGAAATGGGAAGCTAAGCATGGTCAGCGACCATACGACATTAACCAGAACGTGCGTCTCTTTCCGAGCCACGCGATGTACTCACCTCTACAGGAGGTATCTCAGAAATAGGTATTTCCATTATTTCGATCGCAGCATCCACCGAATGCGGATCATGCTACGTGTCATAAGTAATCTGATGAGTAGCACATGTATTCACGATCCTATAAATTATGCAAGTGTCCAAGGGGTGCGTATACATGCGAAACAGCCACAAACCTATCCAACAAGCATTGTGTCATCTACGAAAAACGTTTACATCGCAAGGCCCACCTTAAGCCAGGCCACGCGTTATCGCGTCTTACGGCTCTCCTCATTTGGTGCCAGCACCACCTCGCTCTCAAACTCAAACCTCCCGGTGCCCTCCAGCCTCCTGATCAAGACGTCTCCGAGCGCGCTCATGGGGGTCAGGATCCCGCCCTGCTGCGCTAACGCGGGGAGGTCTTTCTTGTCGAGGACTAGTGCCAGGGCGCCCTCTGCGATCATCACTATATAGAAGAGGCAATGAATCAGGAATTCGTGGTAGTAGCAATATAGAGGTGGGATACAAAGGAAAGTGGATAATACTGACTGCTGGTGAGGAGGTACCCGGGATCGCCTCGCCCGCGTTGGCTGGTTCGTACATACGTCTGCTTGCCCGCAGAGTCGGGGCTGGACGTGGTAATAGAAGTATACGTCATGTGACCGTTCTCAAGAGATCTGTACATATTTCAGACAGCCACCCTCAACTAAGAACAAGTAAACTCGCGCACTCGTAGCTCCCGCCCGTGCCGGGCGGCCTGATCTTCTTCAAAATCCATCTAACCTATGAAAATAGACATATCAGTCTCAGTCTACTCCAATCCGGCGGAGTTGGATTATGGCAGGAGCGCTCACAGGCGGCAGCAGCAGCGCGAGGCCAAACACCGCAAAGGCCGCGGACATCAGCACCGCACCCAAGGCACTCGGTGTTGCCAGGAACTCGTCGTACGTGAAGTCCGGCCCGTACGCGAGCGCTTTCTCTTTAGGTCCTCCCCGGAGCGCGGCGAGCTGGTGCAGGCCCCAGGTGCGCTGGACGATCTGTCGGTTGGTGGGAGCCATGACGAAGAAGGAGCCATATACCCGGGGAGAGGAGGCGGGAAGGGTGTAGAGGAGACGCAGAGGGGGGTTGGGGCGACCGGTTAAGCCTTGGGTTAGGTTGAGTTAGGGCTAATTGGACAGTATATCTGCCGGCGTACCTGGACTGAGAGCATAAGCTCGTGTTCCATGAGCAAGCTCGTGTTTGGGGACCTCCTCGAGAACGGTCATGATGGTGTTAAGCGTGCCGCCCGAGACCGTGCCCTTGACTTCCACCGCCGTATCCGTCCGCTCGATCGTGCTCTCTAGCCCCGCCAGCGCTTTAAGCGTCTTGTTTGCGAGGAAAGCCGCTATGTCCGAGGGCACAGAGTCGAGCCCGCATGCGGGGACAATCACGGCGCCGGTCTTGGTTGCGAGGTAGTCGTAGCTGGGAGGGCTAAGTGGTCGGATGCGCAGCAGAACGTGGTGCTTACTGCCAGATCATGCGCGCGACCCAGTGACCCTCGCCGCTCAGGTCGAGGTACCCCTTCCCCAGTTTCGCGCAGGCTCTTGTGGCGGATGCAATTCAGGAAGTATGTAAGCGAAGGAGGGGCTGCCCACTCACTTCACAACGTTCGTGCCCCATCGCCAGTACGGTCCGACGGTGTTCACCACAACCTTCGCGTTCGCGACCGCCCTCTCGACGTCGTCGGCATTCGTCACGTCCACCTGCACAAGCTCGACGTCGTCGCCCAAGTTCAAATCCTTAGCGAGCTTCTCGAGCTTCTCCCGAGACCGAGCGCCGACAGCAAACGTGAATTCCGCCCGCTGCGGATGCGTCGAAAGGTAGCGCGTCGTGAGCTGGCCGGTGTAACCTGAAAAACAAAGCATAAGCAGTCATTCGAGACGGTCTATTGTGTTGTTCGCACCTGTCGCTCCCAGTACTAGAATATCTGCCATTGCGTTCTATGCTGACTGCCTTTGGCTGCACTGGCAGCCAGCGGCATGGAAGGCTTCACGTCACTATTCACACGCATTTGATTGTGACATGGGCGCCTTGATATCGATGCGTATTGGCGTCTCTCGGGCTCGACTTGGGACTTCCGTCGATTTCGGTCTTGCCCATATACGCGAAAGCAACATTCAATGAAGTTTCGCCACGGTTTTTGCGGGAAGATGGAGGAATATACGCAAGAGTGCTACGCGATAAAACGCTCACTGATCATCGTATTTTTTTGACCGCTACTTTTTGAGTAAATTCAGGATTCATCGCTGGCCTCGCCGGCTATCATAGTACTGGTTCACATTTCCAACCCGCCTCGCAAAGTGGTTAGGAGGCTAGAGGCGTCTGAGAGAACAAATTTACCCTAAGGGCACCTCGCATCCTCTGCGCTTTCTGCGTTAATGAGGCTGCATGGTAATAGCATCTGTGCAACTAGTGCGTATTCCCGCATAATTTGCTATATACACGGTTTCACGAGTGCAACGACGTAGTGCAGGTTTACCGGTATGTGGAAGCTTGTCAGCTACACGACTCATTGCCATTCCCGCAGCGTAGAGGCGTCCAACGAGCGATTCTTAGAGCTGACCATTGAAAAGAAACGCCTATAATTTGCTGAATCGGCTGCGAGTCAAATATCCATCGAGATAAAGTACCGTGGTGGCTTGGAGAGCAATCCTGATTCTGCCGATTCTGCCCCTCGGTCCCGCAATGAATCTGGCCCTGTACGAGCGCTCCGGTCAGCTTTAGCGCCGGATCGATGACATACCGCAGGAAAGCGGACGCTCGAGCGCGGCGTATACTCCGTGCTGGCGTCGTCAATCCTCGCTTCCGGTTTTCAACATGGCACATGGAGATTTCGGCCTTGCCTAGGCTACAGCTATCACCGTCCGGAGGGTACGTGAAACCCTCACGTACATCCAAAGGTGCTCGGGCACTGCGGAAATGGCCCCTCACGATCCACCCGTTAGGTTGGCCCAAACTCTGTATCGCGCTGTTCTGCAGGATGGCAGATAGGGTCTCACACGCGTCGATGGGTTAATTACCATCTCTCGAGCGCTTCGTCTGGCTATACCTGACTACGGGGGCATCTCTACCCACCTTCAATCTTTTCTCTGTTCGTCTCTAGGTCCAGTGCTGGTGACCCCAAAACTCTCCAGAATAAACAGAAAATGGCGGTGGCGACGACTTCAGAAATCCTATCCCCTGTCGCTGTATTCGGTCTCTGTCACTGTCTGCGCCCATGAGAAGTGCCTACTCCATCTTCTCTTGCGTCATTCGGCCCTCTCCAAGATTCAACGGTAGTGTGCGCTTATCTTCGCAAGGCGTATATGCGCTCATTTCCCTGGGCGTGTACTTGTTGGCTTCCCCTGGGCTCCTCCATCACCAATACCAGTAGACGCCCGCCATGGCAGAGGGCCGCACTGTGTATATTTAGCACGCCGTGCACGGGAGCCTGTTCGTGAGCGGTCGATCGTCAAAGACGCAGGGCTCCGGCGTCAGTTTGGAATTTTAGTACCAGTTGGAGGTAACTGCGATCTTGGTCCCAAAAGATAGGGGACAACCGTGCGCCTGTGTACAGAACCCCGTTTTTCTTCCGCTGAGAACCGTCCCTGGAGGCCGAGTATGAGTTACACTTAAGAAGGGGGGAAAACAAAGCATATTCTCGCGTGAGAGAGTTCCTCCTACTATCAATGCATAATTCATTTGGCTGCGTTACTCTGCTTCTCCAACCTGCCTCCACCCTATGCATAGATCTCCCCTCTATCTGCCTCCGCGTTCATTCCGAGTGTGGTACAAGGCGTCGGCACTGCCACGAAGATCGCATCTCGGAAGCGATGCTCGGCACGACGTCCCGCTGTTCTTCCGAGTCCGCGTTCAGCGTTCTCGCCCTCCCCTTCCTCTCGCGAGCCATTATACATGTATAGCTCATCCTCCTCTTCTTCTACCATCGGCAATTTCTACCCATGGAGCTCTGGGAAAAAACCGGGCTATAATTGAATTAGGCTCCTTGATTCCCAGCAGGCTACGTATTCTTTCCATTGACTGCAGATAGGACTGATAGGAGTGACATAGGAGCACGGCGTCATTAACAGGATTAACCCGACGGCCGAGAATTTCAGTGCGAAACTCGGAACGGTTCTGAAGTCTATTTCAACTGGACGCCGTTTTCTAGCCTTACCATTGCCATGGGGCGCTCCAAGCTAGCTGGCCTTACGAGGCCTATTCCATCTGGGTCTCGGTTGAAAAGGTGAAGACCGAATCGCCGCCTGGGAGCTTAGGATGGCTCTCAGGCGGGATCATGGGAACACCAAATCCGTGTTATTTGCATAGTACTTGACTGATACGCAGCTATCGACCTTTTTGCACAGACATCCAGTACGGCATTTTGTTTGCGATATGCAACCTTTCAACTGGAGACCCCCCCATCACGCGAGATAGTTCCCGTCTTGTATCTGCATGATTGTAGCGATCACTTGTGCTCCGATCCTCATGGCTGTTCTTCTCCAGACATCCAGTCGCGCCTGCGGAAGCAATCTCTCGGGTTACGCTACGGTGCTCTGGCGTGGTAGATAATGCGGATAGGACAATCCGTCACTTGCGCTGCACGATAAGCCTGAGGACGATGCATACTCCGCATTTACTTGACAAATGATGACCTTCCGCAATCCACACAGACTCGATCATTCAGCGGAAGCAAATCTGTTCGCCGGAGCCGCAGCTGCCGCCAGACTGTGCTTCCGCTTCACCGCGGAGCACGGTGATGTACTTTCCGCTCGTCCACAGACCCCTGGAATTGAATTCTCCATGTCATACATTCGTATCCATGCCTTTACCTATAACTCTGCACGGCTTCGTGTGCAGTCTCGTTCGAAATCTAACCGACCCCTGTTGTCTCCTCTCAAAAATCTTATTATGCTTGTAGCCTCAACTCTTCTTGCACTTATCGTCCCGCTCGGCTTGGGGAGTGTGGTCAATAGAACCACACTCGAACCACGGGATGCGGTCCTTGCCAACGGTATGAAAATGTCGTACGGGTCGACTTCAAACGGTCTGCAGTGGCAGGCATCGGGTACGATCCTTCATGCACTCACCAGCCTCGAGGGTGCTCATAGCGGTGGAACGGCCGGTAGGTGTCCTGAAACAAGGATGCTCCTCCACGCCTGGCGCGCACATCACCAATTGCTACTCCCTGTCCTTAACTTCAAATGCCACTCAACAGCTTGACTCCGGATTTCCGGACTCCCCGCGTCAACGTATCGAATTCCTAACCAAGGGCTCTGCTGATGGCACGTCGCACACATACAAATGGCGATACTACCTGTCGTCGCAGACAGGGACGACTACCCGCTTCTTCCACCTCATGCAGGTGTTCTCGCGCGGGGATAATGCCGCCATCGTGACCCTAGACGCGGTGAAGGGCCAATTCGCGGTGGAGGATAACTTTCGCAATTGTTCCGTCACGCGCTGTCCGTCCGTGGCAATAAGCCAGTTCACGGATCGTACGACTCTGCATGCGATGACGGTGACTTTTGGTCCGACTGGCAAACTCAGATATATCGTCACGGATGCAGACACTGGGGCCAATATTCTCAGCTATACCGCCTCGGGGAAGATGGGCTCGCAGTCGACATCGTGAGTTGCCCAATGTGCACTTTCAGTTTGGCCTCATATATTGCAGGCTGAAGTTCGGGCTCTACCGAGCGACAGTGTCAGGGATGACAGCAGCAAGGTATGCTGGTGGAGCCTTTCGCGATCGACGCTGATTACTTTACTCAGTGCCAACTTGGGAGACTTCACCTCGAGCTGAGGTCTTGTGTTCTGAGCGTTGTTATGTCATGAACTTGTGTCCTGTTACCGTCCCTGTGAAAAGTTGTGTGATCCAATCGTGATACCATAACTTGAACTCCATAAGCTTGCAAGGGTAGTTGTACCAAGATGTATAATCGTAAAGCTGCATATCCCCGTCTCGATTCGCTGGAACACCCAGTCTTGATTTCAGCGCTGAAGTATCGCCCTGTTTACTTCCCCTGGTTTCCCGCCTTATGGGTCCTTCGTTTTCGAGTCACCATCTGAACTAGTGGCGACGTAGTCCTCTTGCGCGCTCAAAGATTCCCAGCCCAGGCCCTCCTCCTTGACATGTCTCTGCATAGGAGTAGGCCACACCCAGCAGACGAAAATATAAATGACTGCCGAGACAAAGTACGACAGAAGCCAGCCAATGTGGCCTATGTCGACAGCGGTCGTGGATACCTTGACGCCTAGCGTACCAAGGAAGCCGGCAAATGGTAAAGCAACGCCTGCGATGTATGCGATATATGCTTGAATCGACCATCCTCGGGTGTAGTGATACAGGCGGTTCGTTCGCGAACCATCGTAAAGGTCCTTCACCGATATGTTTCCTTGGGAGATGATATAATAATCTGCGCAGAGGACACCCACTACCGACGCCATGAATAAACCGTAACCGCCGAGGAAATTCGTGAACGTGGTGGCCGAATACATTATCTTCCAGGGACAGACGGCCCATGCAAGTACGAGGCCGAGAAATTGTCCGCGAGTGATATTGATGTACCGAGGGAGTAACATGGAGCTGTCGCTCCCGAAGGGTATCATGTTTGCAGCGATGTTTGTCCCAAGGATCAAAAGTGCCCAGAAAGCGGCGCAGACGAAGACGGCGAACCTAACACCGGACGTAGGATACCGTTTCATGATGGCATCCAGGAGATCCCACTGGTTCCACAATTCCAAGCCCCAGGCGTTGTTAATCGCGGAGGTCGATAGGATACCGAATGATGCCGATATTGTAACTGATATCGGGTTGGCGATCATCTGTGGCCAAATGGACGCCCAGTGATGGCGGGACCATCGAGAGAAATCTGGCTGATTGGTGATCAAATTGGCGGTATTGCCTAGTCCGGAATTTATCGCATACATCCAGAACCAACCCCACTGACTCGCCGGTGCTGCTGAAGATTGAGGAAGACCAGGACCTAAATCTCCATGGGTATTTACCATGCAGAATATGAACAGACCGACGCAGGCGGGGACAATGGTACACATTTTCAGAGTGAAGAGCCATCTGAGTTGGTACGGACGAAGGAGGGTGAAGGGGAGATGGCAGAACCAATAAATGAGGAAAGCAATCATCTGCTGGGTAGTGAAGCCCACGGAAATCGGGATGTGATTGGGTATATCGGCGAAATGCGAGCCAAAGACTGCCGTGAGCATATTGACGACGAAGCTCGACCCAACATACACTGAGCGAGAAGCTTTAGTTGCTATGAGAACAACGCAAGATTTCGCCTCTTACATTTGATGGCGTAATACACTACAGCCATAATCGCCCCAGCTGCAACGACGTAGTATGCTCCGTACATGCCGAAGACTGAACGGGCTATTACCGGATATCCGAGATGGTACACTTCCCCGCTCCGAGAGTTGATGGCCATAGCAATTGAGCTTATTAGCTGGCTCGTAAATACCACTACGAGCGACTGCCACCAGTTTAGACCAATGCCGACCATGGTCGACCCAAGCGTCCAGTTATCCATGGACAAGCTGAAATAGAAGAAGCCATAATTCCACCACCGCCATGTCCGCTTTTCGGGCGGGGTTGGGACGAGATCTTGCGAGTTCAGCGTGCCAGACATGTTCGTCGTTCATTCGTGGTAGACAAGGGAGCCTTAACAATTACCCACCTTCGTTGACCCATGACCACGCTCCGTCGGGGTCATCCTTCGATCCCGGGGTTCGCAGATACTCGTTAAAGTTCTCCTTGCTTTGAATTGCTCGTCGAAAGTTCATCTTCTTTGTGACCACAAAATCACGTAAGTGCTGTACTAGTACAGATATCATGTTGACAACCGATGATCACTTGTAGAGCTTTGAGAAACTCGGCGTAGTCGATGTCGGAAGGAGACGGGCACAATGGGAAGACGTACAGAGCACCCTTTTCACTACATGGTTGGACAAAGTTCTGTCGCTTCGGAAGACCAGTCAATGATAACGCTTCAGCTATTTATAACGTGAGCGGCATAGATAGCAAAGAGATACCGTATCCGCATTTGCCCTTCAATGTCAAACAAAAGGGAGCGAAAGCCGGCAGCGGCGACCAGCGGACCCACCGTTATATATCCCTTAGTTAGTATTGGGACAGGTTTCGGAGCGGAGAAGCGACACCTAACGATAAGCGGGTGAGCAGTCTCAATCCACAATTTTACCGTGGTTCCTTTTGCCCGTCGCAGCTGGTGCATATTCCGAAGGCAGTTAGTCACGTTCAATGCATCCTCTGCATTCGCAACAACATATATTACAGTGAAAATGCCAGCCCTCCAGGCATTCACGCATCGAACTCCATACGAACACCGACATTCTGCTTGACGTCCATGCCTAAACGCTTCATCCTGCCAATCTATACGAGGTCAGTAACCGGCCGTCCATCAAACCCAAGGCCACAGCACACCTCGACCCTCTCGTTCTGCACTCTTCGCAGCTCCTGCAGCTGCTCTTTGCTCAGGTAGCTCTCGCGTTCCACGTCCTTCTTTTTGTGCCTACTGGCATGCGCCTGCATGTCTGCGTTGGGGTCGTAGACGTCCGTCGGGGGAAGGTATTCACCAGCACGGAGGGCGTTCATACGTCTATCGAACACTTCCATGTTGTAATACTTCTCATGGGGAAGTGTGGCTGCGAGGTGAGCCGCGTGTTAGATGTGGACCACAGAACAAGCAGGAGGATATGCACACCTGTGTTATAATCCTCGACGAATTTGGCAAACTCTTTCTTCGTTTGGTCCTTAGATAGTGTTTCTGGATTGATCAGGCGCTCTTCGACTAACCATGTCCGAAACTCTTGGTCCTTGTTATATAAACTAAATAAAGCGTGAGTATGGGGACAACGCGTTGACGACAAAGCCTAACTCGGTCTCACTGATGATACCGTATTTGCCCCACTCAAAGCTCTGAGCACCGCCCTTCTTCTTCTGCAGATGCAAGCCAGTCAGATCATGGACAGAATAGATGCAGGGACGAATGCAGACGCACTTTCTTCTTCTTCTCCTTCTTCCGCTCCCTCCGCTCACGACTCCGACTGCTACGTCTTTTGTGCTTGTCTTTCTTTTTCTTCTTCCGATGGTGATCCGACGACGTGGACGACTGAGAAGGGGATCGCGACCTTGAGCGGGATGCTGAACGTGAATGTCTCCGCTTCTCGCGACCTCGACGGCTACAGTCCACTGTCCTCAACATTCATTTACATTGTAAAGCATGACAATCTACGTACCTGCGCTGGTCAGGAGAACGAGAGACGGAATCACGCCGCTTAGGAGACCTGGAACGGGAACGCCCCCTGCGTGGCGACCTGGAACGAGGTGCGTCGCGGTCGTCCTTGCCCGGTCTTCTTCGTTCTAACGATCTTCTATCCCTCTCGTCGTCCCCTCTATTCCGTAGTCTGTCATCTTTATACCTTCGATCAGAACTGGGACTGCGATGCCGCCCCCTTGCGTCATCCGCGTCTTTGTCGTAGCGGTCATGCCGGGTCGACATCAGGATTGGAAATCAGGCAGAGTATCGCCTAGATAAATAGATAATGGTGTATATGCTGGCCAACCAAGCGTCGTATAATCCTTGTTAGACTGAGGGCGATTACAGGCTTGAAGTTGTGGTAGTAGTATAAGTCGCAGCCACAGGCCCACAGCGCGCATGTGACGTGTGCGTGACCCTATACTGGCACGCGTCACACGCGTGTGTGGCCATCGATAAGTATCGCCGACAACTCTCGACAACTACATCGTCGACGTCCTCGTCGTTCGTAAGGCCGTCTGGTCGTTCTAGTTTATTTATTTGCTCTGCTGTAAATACTGTACTTCTCTTGGGCCATCAATCTCGAAGACTGGTAACCGCAACTTACCACCGACTGACACAGGAGTTTCAAGCTGTCACTGTTGCCCATCTTTAATTCCGAACAATCTGCACGTATACCCCCTCAAGAATAGACTGGAAAATTTTGTAATACCATTGATACCCGTCGACACGATCAAGACATCTTTTTCTCTTGATTTCTCAGTCGGAGTCATCAGCAAACACAGAAACCATTGAATCTTCGGTTTGTGGCCTGGCAAGAGAACTCAACATAGAATTGCCACAATCGGACTTTCTGAATAAAACTCTGTGTCTCCTTATCCTGTAACCGTGACCTCGACCTCATCATGCCCCCTGGATCTCCCTACAATTCCTTCGTGGTCCCCTATTCCATCCGGGTCGACGAGTTCACGTCTTCGCCATCAATATCGACCGTCCCCGCACTCCATCTGCTGTCGCACACACATTCTGACCACATCGTGGGCCTCTCAGCAAAGTCGTTTGCATCCATCGTCGTCTGTTCTGCTGATGCGAAGGAAATGCTTTTACGCCACGAAGTATACTATGAACGATCTCTCCGGGACAACGAGTTTAGGAGTGAGTCTGTACGGACATTCAAGCACTTGAAGGTGGATCCGGTGGTCAGTCAAGACGGCCAAGTGTACTACCAAGGCTCTCGAGATTTGTTGGTGAGTGGCTTAGTCTAGTGCCATCGCGAAGGGCATATATGCGCTGTATTTGTCCAATTCTATACTACTTCACTTCGTAAACCATTTCTCCGCGTGCTACAACTTCTTTAAGATCAAGCGAGGATACGCTGCCCCAAATACCAATATTCAACGAATCGTTTGTCTCCGTCTCAATTTAAAATGTCTCACTTTCCACAACCTTCAAATTGACCCCCATCATGGTACAGAAAGCGATTCCCCTGCACACACCGACCGAATTCGACCTATCCAACCACGAACGTGTGAGAATAACACTATTCGACGCGAATCATTGTCCGGGGGCAGTCATGTAAGTCGTAATCGTGTTACTACGTACAAAACCAAACGCATACAATCTCATCAAGGTTCCTCATCGAAGGAGACAAAGGCAACTTCCTACACACCGGCGACCTGCGCGCCGAACCGTGGTTCATCGAGTCGCTAACGCGCAACCCATTCATCCAACGATATACGGAACCCAATTTCCCCCGCGAGTTCTGCACGGGGTGGAGGTTCCCTGATTACATTCCTGACAGGTACGCCGAGCGTAAGGGAAAGGGTCCGGAGCAGCCCCTTCAACGATCAGCGCAAGTACACGGCCCTGGTAAGTTAGGGGTGACAAGAAAGGTACTGGATGCTATCTATCTGGATACCGCGTCGGTTTTTTCAACCTCAATCGTCCCGGACAAAGTGCGTGCCCAGATAGAGCATATCCTGTTCCTCCCCAGTTGACCTTCCGGCTGCTAGCAATCCGCGGTCTCGGGACTTGTCGAACTGATCGCGTTATTTTTGCCTACGACGCTCTTCTTTATCAACTCCTGGACCTGGGGCTACGAAGATATTCTGAAGGGCATAGCCGCCGTATTCGAGTGCCAGGTACGTCCCGCGGCATCCCATGGCTTTGACGATTATCTGAAGCTAACTCCCTTGGGAATGAAGATCCACGTGGACCGATACAAACACTCAGTATACAAGAACCTGTCGGACCCGTTCATGCGGGACATCATTACTACAAAGGCAGAGTCAACGCGGTTCCATGCTTGCGAACGGTTTGACCGCTGCAAGTACGTGCCCGACGTCCGCATCGAACCAAATGAAAATGCCAGGAAAGTAGTGTGTATCAACCCGGTAACGATGTCCAGCAGCGCCTGGCACAGGTATCTGGAAGAAACGCGACGAGAATTGGAGCAAGGGCATGAGATGACCAGCCTGGTAGGGACTCTGGATCACCATTGCGTAATTACGTCGCTGACAGGGATTGTATTCGCATACATCCCACAGCTAGTACCGCTATCTCGACATTCAGCACTGCCTGAGCTCTTGCAATTCGTCAACGTCTTCAAGCCTCGTCGGGTTGTGCCTAACACACTTATGCCCGCCCTCGGGGGTCTCGACTGGCTGTGCATAGAGAAGATGTTTAAGGACTGCGTATATTCCGATACGGAATACCCAACTCCTGCTCAGGCACAGATGTCGAGCCGAGATGACATTCTTCTGAAAGAGAAGTTCTCAGACGACGCCGGGGACGCGGCTATGCTGAATATCCTAGGCGAGGGCGCTCAGGAGACGGCAGAGAAATGGGCAGAAAGCGGCAAGTTAACGAAGAAGCTGGAAGTCATGAGGAACTACCTCACGGGCAAAGAGGAAGGAATCGTACGGAGCCTTATGAAGAAAGCAGGCGTCGCGATTCCGGAAGAAACAAAACTCGGGTCTAGTCCGGGAGGCCAAAGGACGCCTGCAAAGAAGAGGAATCAGAAAGATCTACCTTGGAATGAGAGAGACAGCCAAGAGGATACAGACGATGATGAAGATGATGAAAGGGGGCGGACCGCTCACCTGCTATTTTACAACGGAAGCTTTTCATCACAAAGGGAGAGTACCGACAGTTCCCCGCTCAGAAGTGAAATTGCCTTGTCACCCTTGAAGACGCTCACCACTAGCAAGGTCACGGCAGAAAAGGACATGCCGGACAAAGGACCTGACAATCGTGCCCTTGTTACGCCTGGGTCAAGTCCATTTCCAACGAAAGCCATTGTTCCTCGCCATCGAGTTGAACCCAATACTCCGACAAAGTACAAAGGGAGTGGCGCAAGGGACAGTATATCATTTCTCACTCCTCGCCCTTCTAACCCACAGACGAGACCCGTGCAGCAGCCACTTGTACTTGTGCCCCAGCCCTCCCGTTCTTCTCCAGTCCCGCAGCCACCCTCATTCCGACTTCCAGACCGTTCTCGAGATACCGTCAGTAACCCTGTGGGACCGCCGTTACCCACTCCAGAGTCATCATCCCGTCCTGGCCCTCCATCCCCTTCTCCGAGGAAGCGGCAGCGCCCAGTTCGTTTCGACGCGGACGTACCTTTCCTCGATCTGAGAAATATGCAGAAAAGTACCCGCCGTGCCACTCATCCCTCCAGTCCCGGAGCCCAGGACGAGAAGCGCCCAGTGAAGAGGACTAAGCTGGATAGCGCGGAGAATAATGACGGTACTAATGTGTTATCCGCACCGTCGGGAGTTCGCACTGAGAAGGGGGAAAGTGGTACTGCGGAGAGTTTAAACGTACGCAAGCCCCAGTCGAGTGCAGTCGATGGACGCACGTCATCGGACACTAGCAGATGGTCAGAAATCACTACTCATTTTGAGAGCAGCGAGGACAGTGGTGCTAGAGGCAGGCCTGAGTTATCCAAGGCACCCCACCCTACCCATGCGAGCGGCTCTGCACCCTCGAATCCATCTGAACCAATCCAGCCTGAGGGAAACACGTCTAGCGCATCCGCCCCGCATTCCAGCGTACCCTCAGGCCCAAGTCAGGAGCGATCGAGGCGCTCGCTAGTCCCCGAGGATCCCGAAGAGCGACGAAAGTTCTGGGAGACGGTGCATATGTTTCAGCGAAATATCGTAGCTGCCGGCGCCGCCCATCTGCTCTGGGAGAATAGACCGAGGGAGGAACGCGAGGCAATAAGACGGGCGGTGGGTTATTATGACGATCATCCCCGTCCTCCGAGCCCTGGTACGGATTTCCAAGGAGAGAGTCCCGAGGCTGCCAAACACCCGAGCCCTTCAGATGGGAGGAAGCGGTAGGAGGAGCTACGGTGTTTTTGGCCATGGGTGTCCGACTTCCACCTGTGCCGTTCGCTACAGTGAAGAAGCGAGGTAACACTTCATCGGGAGTTTAGAGAATTGTATATTTCATCAGGGTGATCAGTGGTTTTAACCATGGCTGTATCCAAATTGTAGCACGAACAGTATTTAGGTGTATTTGTTAGTATTGTACTCAACTTCGTTGTAATGATGGGAGCAGTAGGTTAGGGTTGCGACTTGGGCAACTCAATTTGATATGTCAAGAGTCGTTCAGAAAACCGTTGATGATTGAGAGGATGTATACATATTCTACAAGGATGCCATTGGTATCTATACCCAAATTGAAATACCATATAAACCGCACAGCAGAGTACGACGATAGGGAAGTGGTACGCCTACGCACTGATCATAGCTGTCGGTTGTGCAGGTAGCAGATTATGGCCGCCTTCGTGAGCGCCAGTCAACTCCTTCACAGTCTCATCCCAGACCTCGTAGGTGTTCTTCTCGCAGTCGAACAGGAAAAGCCAGTCGTCCCGCTTCAGCTTAATGATGTCAGGGTTCTTCTTGACTTCGTCCCAGTCGGCTTTATGCCACATGTCCCTCGTCTCCTCGCCGAGAAGCTGCGCCCTCCTCACTCGCCCGTACCGGATCTTCTCGTACGCGCGGACGGCGAGCGGGACGTTCTGCTTGCCCGCGAGCTGTAAACACGCCGCAAGGACGACTCCATCTTCCATTGCCTGCGACGCCCCCTGGATTGATGTGGGCAAGAACGGGTGCGCGGCATCACCCGCGAGGCACGTCCGCGCCTCCTTCGATACCCAGGTCGGGAGAGGGTCGCGGTAGACGAGCTTCCAGTCGACACAGTCCTGCGTGAGCTCCACAATCCGCCGGCAGACCGGGTCCCACCCGTCCAGCACCTTCAGGGCGTCCTCGATCTTCCCGGGGAAAGACCACGACTCCTCGATATCCCCCTCGTCTTTATGAGTGCACACCCACGAGAAGGACTTTCCGTCCTTCACCGACGCAGCCAGGAAGTGGACGTCGGGGCCCAGCCACCCGGTGTGCGTGTCCCCGTTCACGACGAGGTGCTTCGTGAGGGGGTCGTGCAGCAGCGGGGTCGAGTCCAGCCACGCACGGTAGATGGCGTAGCCGGAGGACTTGGGCTTGTCGACGTAGCCAAGGACAAGCTCCCGCGCCTTGCTCCGCACGCCGTCGGAACCGACCACGACGTCCGCCCAGAGGGTCTCGCCGTTGACTCGGACGCCCGCGCGGTCCTTCTCCTCGACGTACTCCAGCACGCGACACCCGAGCCTGATCTCGATACCGAGCTCTTTCGCGTGGTTGAATACGATCTCGTGGATCTCCCCGCGGTGTCCGTTCACGGAGGGAGCCTCTCTGTTCATCGGATACACCGGCTGTGAGGTGATGAACTCGCCGTTCCACTTGTAGAAGATGAGTTCCTTATTCCGATGGCAAATGGGGTACAGTTTGTCGTAAACCGAGCCATTTCCCCATCGCGCCATGATGCGCCCTGCGTTCGGGCCAAAGGAGATCACGTCACCCAAAGGCTTGAGCTCCGGGAAGGACTCTAAAACGAGTACAGAGTGTCCTTTGAGATGGCATTCTATCGCGGCGGTGAGTCCAGCAAAGCCAGCCCCAACCACAATAACTCTGATGCCAGTCTCCGGAGCGCGCTGTGTCATCTAAGTCCCGGCGTGAGCAAAGACTCCAACGGGAAGAGGGAATCCATACCTTACAAGGTGGACGGGCTGTAGGATTAATTCAAGGACTGACTTGTCATCGCTACTACCCAAATCCCTCGTATTTAAAGCATTGGAAGACTGATAATCAGAATACGCGCAAGATCATGGGAGCTGCGTATTACCGGCCAATAGCTGCAAGTGCGATAGAGTGGATGCATGTGAACGGTCATGGGGATGCCACCGATCGAAGATGAAGTCCGTAGTGGCAGTGCTGGTAAGAGTTGTATTCGTGGGAGTTTGAACGATTCCCACGGATAGGAAGCGACTATGTATGTTCGACTTAGTCACGATTTACTTCGATCCTCAACCATAAATCTCACGTTGGACCGCGGGTAATTTGAAGAGAGATATTCGTCTCAAGCGCCTCTTGATTGAAGTGAATGAGATGTGCGGGTATAATACAGATGGGTATAGATTTTACAGATATCCAATGCATGCAAAACTTAGTCCACGATCACAAGTCCATCATAGCTAGCTCTGCTTAGGATTTTTTTCATGATGTTGATAGGATTGAATTCTTCCTTTCCAGCCTGCGCATCCGGTTTCACGTCGCTTTTCTCGTCCACAGCTATCCAGTCCTCCTGCTCGGACTCGTCATCCTCGCCCATGAAGGTCTTCAGCATCGCTGACGAGAACCCTGACATCAGGGCAACGCCTGTCCGCTCGGCCTCGACCGGGACGCTTGCAAAGCAGTCGCAGAGGTTCCAGTAGACGATCTCAGGCATCTCGTAGCCTGCCGCATGATACGCCTTCTCGATCGCGTCATGGTTCGTCTGCCAGTCCGCTGGGTCCACCGACGTGCCCTCCGCGCTGTCGAACTGCATATCCGAGAATATGAACAGGCGCTTGATCATGTCCTCCTGTCTGATCTCGTTCTTGATTGCAAGGGGCAACAGCAGATCGACGAAGACGGCGTGCAGGTTCGTATTCATCCCCCACTCCGCCTTCACCATCTGCTGGACGCTCTTCCTCAAGCCGTTCGTCTCGACATCCACCTGTACGAATTTCGGATTCGCCGAGAAGGTGATGAACCCATTATTGAACGGCGGCTTCCCGAGTTGCGCCAGGATCAGAGACAAAGCAATGGCGGGATATATAGGCTGCACGTTCTTCTGGTTGGCATTGGCCCACATCATCGAACCAGAGACGTCGCAGACTGCGAGCGAGTTCTCCACTGCCCCTGACTCCCGTAGCCGCGCTACAAGGGACTTCCACTGCCCCTCGAGAACCCGCAACTTCATCTCCGCCATATCCTTTTTCACGTCTTGCAGCGACGGCTTCTTCGCCCGGGCGTCTGGCTCGTAGCACAAGTCCTGCTCGAGGTCCATGACGCCCTTGACCACCTCGTACGGCATCAGAGTTGCGCCGCTGATCGTCTTCTTACCCGACTCGACGTTCACCATGTACCGCAAGAACCCGTCCCTGTCGTGCCGCGCGAAATGCACCATGTTCACGTTCATGCAGACCGACGGGACGCGGTTGTACTGGATCTCCGTCCACCGGTTCGCCGACATCAGTGGCTCCGGGACGCGCAGCGCCGCCCGGAGAGGCGTCAGAACCCAGCGCTGGTAGTACGACCGGAATATGTGCGTCTCCAGTACCTGCCACCCGGATCGCCCCTGGGGGGGCACGGACGAGCGGATATGCCCCGACTCGCGCAGCAGGTAGCACACGGCCGTCGCGATGTTCGTGCGCCGGTCGTGCGCCTGGCCTGGCGTCGGCGCCCATTTCCCAGCGAGAGACAGCTGCCACAGGAGGTCTGACCGCTCCTTGCGATGCTCCTTATTGTCCGGCAGGCCCCGCAATTTCTGAAGTATTTGCAGGTCCTCGGCGAGCTTGTCTGCAAACAGCCGTGCGACGGCGATGTACAAGGCTCGATATTTCTTGTCCTTAAGCTTTCGCTCCAAGTGACCGTATGCCTCTGCAGCTGCCTTCGCACGCTCAGCCTTCGCTTTCGCTTTCCGCTCGGCGTTCAGCTTCACGTGCTCGGCGACGCGCGCCGCTCTCTCAGCAGGGGTTTTGGCAGCGGGAGCTTCCACAGGAGATTCGCCGGCAAGTAAGATACCTTCCCGCTTCCTGTATTTCGTCCAGTACGAAACCGTAGGAGCTTGCTTGGGGTAGTGCAGAGCCTTTGCGTTAGAGGGTATGAACAAGCCGCCCAGCTCGTCCGAAGTCGCAAGGAGAAGGATATTGAGTAGGTCCTTCCAATAGCCGTGGGACGCCCCGTGCCGACGCTTTCCATCTTTTTGCTTGCGTTTGCAGACTGGAGCCACCAGCTGTGGCAGGTTCGTTATGGCTGTTCTAGGGTGGTTCTTGTACAACCAGGCATAGGCTCTACCCAGAGTATCAGTAACCGTCTCTATAAGGATACAGAGAAGCGTTACTGGTAGAACAACTCCTTCTCGCTTTTCCCGTCATGTATACTTCTGGTATTCCATATCAGCCTGAGGGTGAGGGCAGGATCTTCCTCCCAGGCTTTCGACAAACACGAGTCGATGATATCCCATGACGCGTACCTGTTCAAGTGCTGGAAGGCGTCCAACATCGCTGAACCGGTAGATTCGAATGCGGGCGAGCCGTTCCACGTCAGAGTCTGGTTAGCCGTGGATTTCAGCGCGTCCATCATGGGATTCCGCGATGCCTCGCCCGCGGGCGCCATAGACACATCCGTGGTCTCCGCAGCAGGGAGGAGCACGTCGAGGAAGTTGGAATTGCACAACTCCTCAACGAGAGGGAGCGTCACTATCTGCGAAGTCCCGGCCACAGCTGGAGTGGAAATCATCCTGGTCGCTGGTCTACTGGGCACCTTTCGGACATGCTTATATATGTTCAAAGCACGTCTAATCATGAAGAGTCACCTGTTTGGCTGTGCAGCCACTCCATATACCCCTTAGAATATGACTCGTTATTGGAGATTCGGCCGCGAAAGGGATTAACTTGGATAGCCTTGCGGACCGTCAAATAAGGAACTGTTCGGAAGTAATGCACCGTGCGAACGGAAAGGAACCCACAACCAGTGGCAGTGATGGGACGGTCAAACCCCGACCCCTTGACCAATTGCCAACAATCGTCAATGGTCAATTGGGGTCTGACGGGGTCAGACAAGGTGTCAATGCGTGAGTGACTTCGAGTTCACGTAGCAAGATCATGATGTTGAGACTGATAGTATCCTGTCGGACCTGCGCAACAGAATGTATTGTAGAAACTTGGAGACACCGCGGCGGCGGATTGTAGACCTAGGACTAGCAGCCCTTGAAGTGCAATACAGTCTGATTCTTTGATGTCCCATATGCAATGCCCCATCCCCGTCCGATTCAGAAGCATAGACCTGAGTCTTAGTTGCTACACCCCTAATACTTACTGCATATCTGTACTCGCAAACCACCACTCTCATTCATGTGTGTATGTATCACCAGCCTCAGTAACAAGATAGAGCAAGGACACACTGCAGTACCAGCCTATAGCTACTAGATGCGAGAGTAAAGGTATGACTACTTTTACTTCACTCGGGTGAGTCGGCACTTCACGTAGCCGGATTGACATTGACTTCTTCCGTGAGATCTACGGTCCTGTGGCGGGGGAGCTACAGTCCATTACAGTCCCAGTTCCCACGCCTTTTGGGACCCCGGCCTCCCCATTCCCCGTCCATCCCGGCCTGCTGGAGGGCCAGATACACGCCTCCCGCGCTTCAAATATTGTATGTACATGCAAATATAATCTATGCTATTGTTAGTGATATTTGAGGGTCAAAGAAGCGCATCAGGCGCTCGGGAACTCTACGAACGCGCGGGTGAGGTAACCAGATATCTACCCGAGGGACTGTAAATGCCAAGGCTATGGACTGTGAATTTCGCCAGCGGAAATCGCGTCGTGACGCGATTTGGCGCGGGCGCGCGCCGAAATCGACCCCCTCCTCAGCTAGGTTCGGGTCGGCAAATTCACAGTCCCAACCGCGGCATCACAGTCCACTCGGCACCCAGATCTTTGGCTTGCCCCGAGCTTTAGCTGACCTACTTGCTTGCTCCTGGTCTTTATTCCTTACTTGTCTGTACTGAACTGTAACTGTACATGTACTATAGGCAAAGAAATTTTATT
>NW_006920416.1:1424602-1451948 GCF_000344685.1 Gloeophyllum trabeum ATCC 11539 | reverse complement strand
ACATGTACAGTTACAGTACAGTACAGACAAGTAAGGAATAAAGACCAGGAGCAAGCAAGTAGGTCAGCTAAAGCTCGGGGCAAGCCAAAGATCTGGGTGCCGAGTGGACTGTGATGCCGCGGTTGGGACTGTGAATTTGCCGACCCGAACCTAGCTGAGGAGGGGGTCGATTTCGGCGCGCGCCCGCGCCAAATCGCGTCACGACGCGATTTCCGCTGGCGAAATTCACAGTCCATAGCCTTGGCATTTACAGTCCCTCGGGTAGATATCTGGTTACCTCACCCGCGCGTTCGTAGAGTTCCCGAGCGCCTGATGCGCTTCTTTGACCCTCAAATATCACTAACAATAGCATAGATTATATTTGCATGTACATACAATATTTGAAGCGCGGGAGGCGTGTATCTGGCCCTCCAGCAGGCCGGGATGGACGGGGAATGGGGAGGCCGGGGTCCCAAAAGGCGTGGGAACTGGGACTGTAATGGACTGTAGCTCCCCCGCCACAGGACCGTAGATCTCACGGAAGAAGTAGTTTTCTAAATTGATGGTCTATCGATCTGCAAGCGGCTGCAATGCCAACACTGCCCACAACCTCCCACAGTAGACGTTCTGCGGTCCGTTCATGATCGATGTGAGATGCCTTCAAACGCACTTTATTGGTGACAGAAAACAAGACAGCAGGTTATACAACACAAAGGGCAAAGGGACACGACTCCGAGACGAAAAGGCGAAGATTCGGGTGGGGGTACAAGGGGGTTAAAAACTGTAAAGCTGCTAAAAGTACATTGGGTCGCGCGTCCCTTGAGTAATAAGAAACCACTTTATTTCAAGATGTGGCCAGCTTTAGCGTTACCGACAGTTAACCCGGCCACGCTGGGGACCGTCCTATTCAGCGCTGCTTCAGGAGCATCGCCTATTGAGGGGACTTTGTGCCCCGCACGCGGAACGCGACTAGGCGATGCTGCACGTCTGCCACGACTCGGGGTGACCGTGACTTCAAGATCGTCGTCAAACTCCTCCTCAGCAGATGGCAAGACACTCGTAGGCGGCGAGGTCCCGCTATCCTCTTCGCTTTCATCGACATCCTTCTCCAATGACATCCGTCGCCGTTTCCCGCTCTCTCGCGAGGCAGAGCGACGCGGGGGCCCATCATCCAGTTCCTCCGAACTCCGCTTTTTCGAAGCCGACAGTCGCACCCTGGTGGTTGCGATTAGCGCCGAATAGTTCCCTTCTCTTCGGACGCGTTTGGGAGGCGTCCGACTCCGCTCAGTATCATCCTCTTCCCCAGACTGAGATCGATCTGATTCACCTTCCGCGTCTTCCTCCAGATCGCGCGATCGCTTCCGAGGAGTGACTGTGTACACCCTGGCATCTTCGGTCGTCGTCGTGCTGGTCTCCTCCTCCTCAACCTCCTCCTCCTCCTCCTCAAAATGCACCTCTTCCTCCGCGTCCTCTATCCGTATTTCACCCGGGTTCTGGTCATCCGCCTGCACGTTCGACTCCGGGGCGGCCTGCTGTGCCTGCAACTCGCTGGCAATGAGATTTCCAGCCTCGATGTTAGCTTTGATCATCGCGCGCTCGCAGATCTTGCATCGGCATTGATATAGGGGCTGACATGCTTCGCGCCATACCTAGATTGCCGATTAAGCCAAGCATGACGTGATAAAGAAGTCAACGCGACGTACCATCTTAAACGCCTCTTGACTAAACGGCGGCATGTGCGAGGTAGTCACAGGTATGTACGGAATCGGATGCAGCAATCTCGGAGTCTCGAGCACAGGCGAAACCGGTATGGGAACCTGACGCAGTCCTTCTACTTCATCATCCTTTTTCGTCACGAGAGGCGGCGGGGAAGGGGTCGTACCGAGCGTAGATGTACTCAGCACCGGGCTTGTCGCATGCGAGTCGTCGCTCTTCGAACTGGTCGAGCTCTCCCTATCCTCCTCCTCTTCCCTTCGCAGCCTGTCTCTTTCTTCTCTTTTCTTGTTCGCCCTTCTTTCTAACCAATCGATCCCGTTATACCACATGCTCTCGTCCCGCAGTGCTGCCGCCACATCCTCCATCTCCATTCTACTCGCTCTCAAAGCAGGATCCACGCGGTCGGCAGCGCACTCGATGACAATCTTTCGCACGATGTTATTCATCGCAGGTAGTAACACGATACGCATCTGCTTTTGGTACGCCCGATATACGGCTTCGCACAGCTGGAATGATGGTGGCGTCTCGGCACGCACAGTGGCCGGGCGAGGGTGGAGAGTGTTTTCGTCGCCATCTTCTTGATCTAGAGACCAGGGACATGGGTGAATGGCTCGGACGATGGGCGAGCGATCCCCGTTCGTGTGGCCATACCACTGATCCGCCGGGCTGAACCAGTAGCCGTCCAATATTCGATTCCGCGCGAAGTCGTTGATCGCTAGGTCTCGCACGCCACCCGCCTCCTCGGTGATAGACAGCAGCTCGGGGTCTTCCTCCTCGTCTTCGCTGAGGTCGTCCGTGCTCGAGTAGCCCTCCTCGCGCGACGCGTACCTGGACGCGGCGATCGCCTGCTGGAGCATGTCCGGGAGCTTCGTGTGCTTGCGGAGCCAGAGCTTCTCCTGCGCGAGCGCGAGCACCTCGGAGATCGTGCCCTCTCCCATCTCGATGAACGCGTCAATCGACTGGCGCGTCTCCCAGTCGTGCGCGTTGAACTTGGGCCCGCCGATCGCCGCCTGGTCGCGCGGGCTGCCGGCGGCCGCGCGCTGCCAGAGCCACTCGGCACGGCAGCTCCGACACGTCGCCTCGATCCCGGGCCACGTCTCCTCGTCCTCGTTCTCCGCGCAGCTCACCGCGTTGTACTGCTCCTCGAGCTCCATCGGCGGCGCCTCGCGCAGACACAGCCCGCAGAACGTCGCTTTGCGGTGCTCCCGACACGACGGCACCGTCCCGAGCCAGTACGTGTGCACGTTGCGCTTCCACGACGTGAGCCCGTGGTCCTGGTATGGGTGGTTGATCCGGCAGACATAACACGAGCAGCTGGTGATGTTTCTGAAGTGCTGGAACGGCGACAGGCGCACGGGGCGCGCGTTCGCCGTTGCTGTGGCGGCACTGTTCGGGTTCGGCTGGATGATGGAGTGCGCGAGAAGCAGGTCGTGCGGGTCGATCACCGCACAAGCGTGCTGCCAGAATAAATGCGTCTCGACTGCCAGAACGCGATTAGGGTTGAAACAAATGGCAGAACTTGAAGCTCACTGGCTGTATGCCAACTCGGACAGATCTGCATCAGTTTCTCGACTTGAAGCGCGTCGCGCAGGACCGTGTACATCATTCGCATCGGCCAAAACTGTGGTATCTCCCATGTCTGCGGACAATACGACGAAGGTGAGACATCCAGCAAATAGTGTGTGGCGATTAGCCTATGAAATAGCGTTGAGCACCGCGAACTCAACGTTCAACAGGAGACATAAGACCTGATTATTTCCGGCGGTAACTGATGCCACGATCGGTTCGTGAATTTCCCCTTGTACAGGGGAATTGTCGTCGTCGACGCGTCCGACGTCGAGGCCATTGTAAATGCGCCGAGCGCGGTGACGGAGGTGACGGTCGTGACAGTTTGCGCGCAAGCTGTGGCACGACGACAAAGAGGGGGTTTCGGGATTATCCGGTGTTTTCGCACGCACGGACCAGGTCTAATCATATCCAAATGAATTTCAAAGCATTGCATTTCCTTCCGCTGCGCGCACCGACCCCGCGTAGTATTTCTGCTCTGCGACCTATCAATCAAAGGCAGCCTGGAAGACGGGAACTCAGTCACATATTGCCTGAACGTGGTGGACTCAGCTTTGCTGCAATTTGCTGCAATACGGCCCGAGGAGACTTAGGGAGAGGCTCCTGATCGAGTCTCTAAAGCGTAAGGAGGAGTGTTTCGAGCTGACTTGGGAACAATGATATACGTATCGTGCATATCAGTGAGTCGATGCATAAATAGCTCCTTGAGACTCACGAATGCCTGCTGCAACGCTCACCATGATGGAGAGCGTTCATTAGAGCTGGCATCGTCCCCGGGAATTTTGCACTGATGAAGATGGCTGGAGAGCTGGTGCAGGGTCGATGACGGCTACTTTGAATCGATAATGTGATGCATGTGTCCTAGCGGTTATGACGGTCAACGGCTGCTGTTGAATATTTCTCTGCTACCGCCCGTACGTGTCATTATGGTAACTTTGACAGTGATGCGAAATCCCTCGACTTTAACTGCCCCCCCCCCCCCGGGGGGGACCACCGGATCAGCTGATCGAGTGCCTTCATGTTCAGTGTTTATACTATCATTGAGGGGGTTCTGCAAATTTTGCAGAACCCCCTCACCCCCTTATATCTCATTCCAGACTCAACCAAAAAATGTTGGGTAAGCTCAGGCAGGTATATATACACTAGAATAGACCCTCTGCCAAGTCAGAATGGGAATATCTGCTGTGGTTGAAGAGAAGGAGAGAAAATGGGTCCTGTAGGCCATGGGAAAGAAACAGTGTCCACTAGATCTCTCGTGATGCTCTCAACGGACTGCAGTGGAATGGCTTGGGGTATCATGAATATGTCATCTACAGTACAATACACCATCCCGATAGAGGAAATAATGAGCATGTCGAGATAGAGAGGCAACTTTGCACATCTCCCAGGCCCATATCGTGACAAAGGCGTGACATCGTTTGCGGCGAGATCCCCCTGTGACCGCACGTGACACCTTTTTGCAGAACCCCCTACATGACCCGGCATCTCTCTCCTGCATTCTACAGGCTGCATAAAAATGCACAAAATGGTCAGGAGATTTAGTACTAAGTTACACAATTTGCGGAAAATCTGATAAGAATCCGTCAAGTGTGCGGAGTGCTACAAGCTGAATTCAATACTTTTTGCAGAACCCCCTCAATGATAGTAGTCGATATTCTTGGTCCTTTGTGCTTACATGTCTAAGACTTGCCGCAGTGCTTATGCAGCAACATCGGGGTGCATAATTTCCACTGCGGGCAGAGACCAATGTCCCACCGGCAGGCATGCCAGGAACATCCCCTGGTTGGGAGAACACTTTCCTAGAATGGTCCTTGCTGGACCATAACCTGGACATGAAGAATGTCCTTTGAGTGAACAAAGAGAGGTCTGCAGGACATTTGATTAATGTTGTCCTTTCATTCTTTATGTCTGTATCATGTTCTGCTATGGAGCATCCTAGGAAAGTGTTCTCCCACCCTTGCCATGAAAGATGAATGTCCGATGGCGGGACACCGGTCCTTGCCCACTGTGTTCCGTTGAATGGCAAAGATGAAAAAATAAGGTGTAAAATATGCCCTCACGCCGGATTGAACGACGGACCTCATCATAACATACGAGTGATGCGCTCTACCACTGAGCTATAAGGGCTATGTACTGAAATTCGTCGGTAACCATAATGTACAAAACGACTAGATTGATGAGGACGACTAGAGTCGAGATTGCTGCAGTTGTGTTGAGCCTTGGATGACTTGGCAGGGCAAACGTTTTAAATTTTACAATGCGGGTCAACAGAAAGACGACAAAGCTGAATGGAATGGCTGCAAGATTGTTCCTGTGCTCGTAAGTGTGTCCGCTTCGGTGTTACTATATATTCGGTAGCCCCGAGCAAGTGACGGCCTGACTCTACGAGGGGTATCACCCTTCGTAGGTGCTGTACGAGTCTACCAGGCTCAGCGTTACTGTGTGACGTGTCAGTGCTTTGATGTTTCTTTCAGTGGATAGCTCCAAACACTTGCCCGGAGACTAGTTTGTTGAGCTACGTGGTTGCGCATCCCAAGACGGACAGTTCCGCCTCCCCGGCAGGTGGAACAGCCAATACCGTACATGCCATTGTAGCGTAGGGCGACACTGCCCTCCTGCCAAGTAGCAGATCGGCCAAGCAATAAGCTGCAATAAGCCATGCGTGAGGCAGCAGTAGGCAGCTCGACGTCTGGCAGAAATGAGCCAGGTACGAGCCCTATTTCGCTGGGCACAGGAATGTCAAAATGTCCTGAAGGTGACGGCAAGACTTGAATGTCGAATTCAGCGTAAGTGCGGGACGGAGACATCGCATGTAATGAAATGGGAGCCCACAGTGCCTGTGGCGGTCTGTTAACCTGCCCATAGACTGATTAGATGTTGTCTGATCGTGGCTCCGTGCCTGGCTCACCACGACTTCTGCGCATGGCGTTAGTCAGTGGTACTGTCGCTGGCAGTCATGAAATAAATGTCGTAAGACGTAAACACCTGGGTGCCCCGGGCGTTGCATGTCTAGATGTTTCAGGGAAAGCTGACAGGGTGACTGGGACGTGCGCAGCTCATTTTAGCTGAAGCACCTGCGTAAGCATAAACGTACCAAGATAGTCATTCTGAGCTCGTCTGGACTTGGTTCCAAAACGTTGAAAACCCAGACAGCCCCATATGAAGGCGCAAGGCACGTACCTGACCGGCCATTTCACCCATGGCCGAAAGTCAAGCGCCGGGCTGTGATGTGGGGGGCGCCTGTCAGAGCAGCTGCTGGTTGCTATTCTGTGACTTTGTTTGTGGCACAACGGGAGGATTACCCAAACAATATATGCACGAACGCGAAGGAGGAGGAGGGCCAGAATTTCCCTTAAGAGTTAAATTAACCGTATTATTGACGGCCGGAGACCCGGCGGATAACCCGGAAAACCGGCCATATCCGGAACAAAACAGATAGCACCGCTCGGTGCCTAGCCGGTGATGGTTCCTGGGAATGTGATTGGCTGGCGGAGTGGCGATAACCTTTCTTTCCCGCCGACGACGACGACGACGAAGACGCTTTCTCCCTCCCGCCATGGCCCGACGGCCGACGTCCTCATCGTCTCGACCGTTCACCGCATCCGACATGCGCCCCTCAACCGCCCGCCCTTCAACATCCGCGGGCGGCCCCGCGTACTTCGACCACGACCCACAGTACACCTATTCACAGGAATACTCTATCGACGAGGAGGAAGAGGAGAGCGAAGACGAGGATGTGTTTGCGTACCTGCCGCCGACGACGGCGGAGCAGCATGAGCAGGAGAGGCTAGCGCAGATGCAGCAAATGCAGGCGCAGATGCAGGCGCTCGCTGCCCAGGCGCGCCAGCAACATCCGCAACACCAGTACCACGATTCGTCGAACGATCCACCACCGCTGTCGCCGTACTCGGCGTATGCGACGCCCTTCGCGTCCCCGAATCCCCTGCTTGCCTATCCCCAGCCGACGTTCGACCCCTCGTCGCCGCGACCGCTGTTGCCTGCAGCCGCTACGCATAATCCCTACGAGACCGCGTTCCACCACCCACCAGCGGAGAGCCCGCCCTCGACCGCGTCACATACGTCCGACGACCCGTACCGGCTGCGACG
This sequence comes from Gloeophyllum trabeum ATCC 11539, assembly GCF_000344685.1. Classification (NCBI taxonomy): domain Eukaryota; kingdom Fungi; phylum Basidiomycota; class Agaricomycetes; order Gloeophyllales; family Gloeophyllaceae; genus Gloeophyllum; species Gloeophyllum trabeum. Next base: position 1,444,580 of record NW_006920416.1, on the reverse strand, counting down.
AGTCAGCCACGCACCCCAGACGACCCCGTCCTCGTTATCTAGGCACAGCGATTCGCGTGAGGTGCACGTTGCGCTTCCTCATGCCGCGGACGATCTGGAGAAGGCGGACGTGCCGGAGGACGACCTGGCGGAGTGCTCAAAGTCAAAGGCGACGACGGTGTCGCTGGCGGATACCGCGAGCCTGAGCATCAGCCCGAGCATGATCGACGACGACGACCTGAGCAGGGAGGGCTCGATCAAGTGAGTGGTGTACGTTCTGTAGTTATACGTTTGCTAAGCCCCGCAGGATGGAGTTTGACTTCGACGCGATCGAGGAAGAGGACAGCCCGTTCCCCGAGGTGCGCGCGTCGGTGTCGAATATCGACGACCCGGACATGCCTGCGATGACGATCCGCATGTGGATCGTCGGCCTGACACTCTGCATGATTGGAGGGTAAGTTCCAGGTCTTTCGCCTCTCCATTAGCTCATTCTAATCCTTGCTAGCGCAATGAACGTCTTCTTCAATTTCCGCTACCCCGCGCCCACCGTCGTCCCCATGGTCCTCCTCCTCCTCTCCTACCCCATCGGCAAGCTCCTTGCATTCTCCCTCCCCATCACTACCTACCGGCTACCTCGTTGGCTCGGCTCCCAGGAATTCTCCCTCAACCCGGGGCCGTGGAACATCAAGGAGCACGTCCTTGTCTTCATCATGGCGAACGTCGCAGTAGGACCGCCATACGCGCTGAACGCGATCGTCGTGTCCGAGGTGTTCTACGGGATGAAGCTCGGCTTCGGCTTCAATCTGACGTTCGTGCTCGCGACGCAGCTCACGGGGTTCGGCCTTGCTGGGCTGTGCCGGCGGTTCTTGGTCTGGCCCGCCAGCATGGTGTGGCCGCAGAACCTCGTCGCGTGCACGCTGCTGAACACCCTGCACGCCGAAGACGACGAGGGCAGCGGCGGCATCACGAGATACCGGTGGTTCATGTACGTCCTTTTGGGCGCGTTTCTCTTCTTCTTCCTGCCTGGTAAGACGTCTCTTTGCTGATTCGGCCCTTCGCGATGGCTGAATACCCGCCCTGACAAGGATTCCTGTTCACGGGCCTGTCGGTGTTCTCGTGGCTGTGTTGGATTTTGCCCGACAACGTGCCTGTGAACCAGCTGTTTGGCGTATACACCGGGCTGGGCATGAGCGTCGTCACCTTTGATTGGTCGCAGATCACCTGGATCGGGAGTCCGCTCATGATTCCTTGGTGGGCTGAGGTTCATATCTTTGGAGGTAAGCACGGCTGTTGCCTCGTAGAGTATCGACCGTCCTCATTCAGGCGTAGGATTTGTGCTGTTCTTCTGGATTATCACCCCCATTCTTTATTACACTAATGTAAGTTTACTTGTTGTTTGCCCGAATTACCTGTTGACCCCGAGTGCGTTGCAGACGTGGAAATTCGCGTTATTCCCTATCTCGGGCAACGAGCCGTATGACAAGTACGGCAACACGTACAATATCTCGCGGGTCCTGCAGCCCGATGACAGGTTCAACGTCACGGCCTACAACGAGTACTCCCCCCTCTACCTCCCCGCAACGTACGCGGTCACGTACCTTCTCGCGTTTGCCCTGACCACCTGCGTGCTCGTGCACACCGTGCTGTACCACGGGCGGAGCCTGCTGAATGGGGTCAAGCGGATACGCATCGAGAAGGACGATATCCATGCGAAACTGATGAGGAATTACCCCGAGGTGCCGGATTGGTGGTATATGAGTGTGTTTGTACTTTTCTTTGCGCTGGCGATTGTGGCGATGGAGGTAGGCTTGTTTGATGAGTTGATCGTGAGATGGCGGTTGACAGAATCTGTGGTGTAGGTATGGCATACGGGCGTTCCGGTTTGGGCGCTGATATTATCGGTCCTACTGCCCATCATATATGTGTTGCCCTCGGGCTTTATCTATGCTATGACCGGTCAAGGGGTACGTTCATACTTGACGACTATGCTATCTTGACTTCTCATCTAATTCTCCATATAGATAACGCTTAATTTGTTGGCGCAAATCATTCCTGGGACTCTGCTTCCTGGTAACCCTTTGGCGAACATGGTGTTTAAGGCGTACTCGGTGCAGACCCTGACCGAGGCCACCTCCTTCGTTCAGGATCTGAAGCTTGGGCATTATATCAAGGTCCCCCCTCGAGCTACGTTCATGGGTGAGTCTTGTTCTGTGCATATTGCCGGATGTGTGCTAATCGTTGCATCACAGCGCAAGCGGTTGCCACTACGCTGGCTGCTTTCGTCCAGGTGGCCGTGAAGCAGTGGATGTTCACGAATATCCCAGATATGTGCCAGGCCGATCAGGCGAGCCAGCTGACTTGCCCGCACAATCAGGTATTCTATACCGCCTCGGCAATATGGTGCGTCTTGGCAGTAGAACGTTGTTGTGTGGACAAGTGCTAAGGACTTGCGCAGGGGCTTAATCGGACCGAGTCGCCAATTCGGCACGGGCAGCCTTTACCACCCCCAACTCTACGCCACGATTGTCGGCGCGGTGTTGCCTGTCCCTTTCTGGCTGTGGCAGCGGCGGTACCCGAATTCGTGGATTAAATTTGTGAACACGCCCGTCATCCTTAACGGCGTGTCGGGCCTCCCGCCAGCGACCGGGATTAATTACTCGTCGTGGTTTGCTGTTGGATTTATCTTCCAGTATCTGATTCGCCAACGCAATTTTGCGTGGTGGTCCAAGTTCAACTATGTTACTAGTGCGGCACTGGATAGCGGTAAGTCTCGTGTCTTGTGTTTTGCAGGCTCCACGGATAGAGGTGCTGATGAATTGGGCTCTTGTAGGGACCGCGATATCTTTGATTGTCATCTTCTTCACGCTGCAGTTCCCTAAGAACGGCAGTATCCAGCTGCATTGGTGGGGTAATGAGGTCTGGAAGAACAGTAAGTCTTCTCTTGTTGATCTCCGTCTGTGGGCCAGCCCTGACCTTGTGTCTTCCTACCAGCTGGGGACTACAACCACGTAGCGTTGAAGAGTCCGTAATGTATCGTAGCATGGGGGATTGAGCGCGATTTGTGTCATATTACTACTATTATCACCCTCACTACTACGTACCGTCTGGTTTTGTAAAAGGTGTCTCGATACTACCTCCTCATTTTAGATTAGTACCGTCCGTAGGCGCGTGTTATTTATAGTGTGTTATGTGGTCGGCGAGGAGCTGGCTAACGCATACTGTAGCTAGGCTGAGGGGACGATAAGGCGTTCGGTTTGTAATCATGAGTTTTGATCAAGTTTGGCGAGGAAGGTACCATACTAATAGCGTCCGTATCGCGCCACCCTGGATCAAGCAACCCGAAAGCTGTAAGTCTATGTTACATATTATGTCGTACTCCCCTCCAACCCATATACAATCCAATAACTTAAGCAAGAACAAGTACACACAACACAAGTAGCTGTCATCGACCGCCCTTGATCAGCCCCGCGCCGGTGACACGGTCCCGCCCCGTCCCCACCTCCTCCTCGAGATCCATCGGGTCTTCCGCGGCGGGGGTGGGGTTGGATACCGGCTCGTCGCCGCACCCGCAGTCGTACGTCGCGTCAAGATGGGCACAGTCGAATTGCGGCTTGTGGAGTCGCGTGTTCACTTGGTTGTGGAGGTGGCAGAGCCTGGTGGGGTTAGGGTTAGTGAGGGAGGGAGGGAGAAAAGATGGGCGGGAGAGATGGAGGTACTGACCAGGATGCTGCTGCTCTGCGCGATGAGACCTGAATTGCATTGTATTAGGATGAATGCATGAATGCAAAGGGAGGTGAGCTGGAGAGTACCTGCGGAGGGAACTTGCGCAAGAGTTGCTGAAACTCGGCGGCGCACTCCCCGCAGGGGTAGAGCCGAGACGTGAGGTAGAAATAGGACTTCAGCGCGTCTTTCTCGTCTTCTGTCGGTTTCTGTGATCATAAATCAGGAACACGTACGAGACAAGTTACAAGCAAGGAGGCGGGCGTACCTCGGGGTAGCGTAGCGTCATCGTGTGTCTAATCAAGGGACTCTGTGTGGGTGTACGGAAACAAGGGAGAGCGGGGGTGCTCACAGTAGCTTCCACGTCGCCCGACCGAGCGCAGCCCTACGAACCGTTAACCCCACCTCATGCCGGCACCATACTCGCGTAAACACTCACTTGGCGGTCTCGTTACCCAGCTTGCCCATGATCACACCGCCCTTCGCGACCTCAAGGGATGCTCCCGAAGTCAATGGTGGCGGGTGCAGGTCGTGCTCAACCCCGCCCTCGCCGAAGAAGTCGCCCGTCAGGGAGTCTATGTACGTGCGCGTTGGCGGGCGAAGAAGGGCGAGCGAGGAGATGAGGAACTATCGTTTCGGAGTCGAGTTGATTGCAGGGAAGCAACCGAGAGAGCAGTGGTAGGGCGTACCAGAGCGAGGATTATGGCGACGAAAGCTTTAGTGAAGCGGGATATCATGGCTGGGGGCGCTATGGAGCAGTGTCCCTTCCACTTGGAAAGATATTAGGCGTCTGACAGCGCTCGCCTTAACTCACGGAGTAAGTGGAATACCTGATATTTACTGTATGACTTACAATTGCTGGACGCCTGTCTTATGGTAATGCGACTGAATGTCGTATGTGTTTCTAAGCTCTAGCGCTGCGGGAGTCCTGCTTCCACCTAGTTTCAGACAAATAAGTTTCGCGGCCACGTCCGACAATGTCAGATGAAGATTCCTCTGCCCGTCGGAGAGATAGAAATACGAGACCTGGAGCAAAGCTAGAGAATCGAGTGTGTCTAGGTACGTATACAGTGTAAGATCAAGAATACAGCGAATTTGAAATGACTTCGGTAAGGGACAATTTGTATTCGTGAGAGCTTCAAAGGCTCTCACGCATAGAAAGCGGCTAGGACCGGACTTGCCGAGATCACTTCAATCTTCAGCCACAAACTGGGACTGCTGCTAATTATCAGACAAACGTCTCCCCCAAGACCTTTTGCCGGTCTGACTGTACTTAATATCTCTGGAATAAGTTGCCAGTACGAGTTACGACTACCAGCTCTGCGAACATGGATCCATTCGAAGTAAGGATGCAATTCCTTACCCTCCTCCGAAGACTCAACGCGTCAGTTCACCACCACTTCTGCAGGATTCGTTCTCAACGAACTAACCCACCAGCTCGCAACCCTCAATCCAGAAAGTTGTCGGGTATGCGTTGAAGTACTACGCCCGCTGCGGCGAGGACCTGTGGGATTGTGTCATCGAAGAGTGCCAAAAGGTGTGCCAATCAGTCTGACCTGGCTCTACCTGTTTGACCGCGTGCGGCAGGGCGACATTAATCACCGAATAAACATCCTGTACTTCCTCGACTCGTTATGCGAGACGTGTCTACTAGCAAAGTCTCAGCCGGGGTCGCTCGGCCCTGAGAGTGCGAATCACAGTCTGTATATGGACTATGTCGCGCGAGACCTGGCGAAGATTGTGGGGTACGTGGTGCCGGAAGGGCGGCAAGGGCTGCCGAACCTCATGAGCACTAAGCAAGTACGGTAGTCCCTTCCACTGCGGCTCCCATCAGTGTACTGACATCCGAGCTTCCAGATATTGGAACGCTGGCGCAGCAAACGCGTGATCGACCCACAAATAATCGACGAGATCACCGCCGGCCTCAACGCGCGCCGCGCCGCGCCTCCCTCTTCGCCCTCCGGGCAGCCCTCGCTCCAATTCTCCAAAAACGACGTATTCAAGCGGATCGAAGAGGACCGGGAGCGGCACAAGCGCCTGCGCGAGCGCCGGTGGGTGCAGCCAGTCACACACAACCACGCACAGCTTCAGGGCCAGCTCGCGAGCTTCCTGCCGCTGACAGACGACGCGGACGGAGAGGGCGAGCTGACGATCGACATCGAGTTCGATAATGAGTGGGAGACGACGAGCGACTGGAACGAGGATGACGACGAGGCCGCGGCGGAGGAGAATGAGCTGTGTTTTCCAGGGGAAGGGGGAGGAGAGAAGCCGATGGATTTATCGTGATTCAGATGAATACTGCATATATTATTGTTTATTGGGCTCAGCCTGAATCCTTGGGTTGTCCTGTGCTGTTGACGTTGCCTCGGATTCGGAGGTATGGCGAAAGGGACTGGCATCATACAAGTCTCAAGGTTACAATTTACATTTGCGTGCGACAAAACGAGGACATAAATTCATTAGGCGTAAAGTATAGAAATCATCCCAAGTCGAGCTACCGAGACATTGTACAATTCAAATTACGTAGGCACTGAGGGCATTAAATCATGAGGTGGAAGAGAATACCAGTCATCCAGGATCCGAGTTATCGAGATGTATGCTTGAGCGCCTGCAGGGACTCTACGATGGAGTGCATGTCTGGCCTTTCAAGTGGGTTCTCCGCCCAACACTTCTGCAAAAGATCCCAGACGGCATCGTTAAGGCCCCTTACGCTTATTATGGGAAGCGTCGGCCTTTCCGGGCGCTGTCCACGCACCACTTTGCTGGTGAAGGCAAAGGTGCTTTTGTCACGCAGATAGTACCAGGGAGCCTCGTGGGTCAGGAGCTGCATTCAGCCGTTAGGCCATATTTCGCTCGTTTTAAAAAATGAGCGTACCTCGAGAACGGTCATGCCGTACGAAAAGACGTCGGAGCTCTTGCTTTGCATCCCTCCGTCAAGCACTTCGGGAGCCGCCCACCTTTGGGAGAGCTGCAGCTCGCAGCTCAAGATTACAGTCGGGTTCTTATTGGCGTCCTCGATGATCTGTGCGATGGACTATATCAGTACGACAATGGATAAGCGGGCCATATAAGTAGTTACCTTGGACAAGCCGAACTCAGAAAGGAGGGGTTTGCCGTGCTCATCTATCATGACGCTGGCCTAGTAGTCTTTAGTGGAGTCGCGTGCACGATGCTAAAAGCCCTTACCCCGCGCACGTCGCCGTGCATGACATCCATATCGTGCATGAAAGCTAGGCCCTTCGCGATCCCCTGAAGCTGACGCCAACGTTAAGACCGCTCAAGTGGCCGCAAATGAAGGCCAGACTTACAATACGCATATGATCGGTGGTATCGTTGTTCCGAACGTAATCGAGAGCGTTGTGCTCATAGTATGGATAAACTAAACACCTGAAGGCAACGAGGTCAGTTGATCGCAACGGCGGGGTGCAGCAACAACCCACATGTTTGGAAGATCCGTGTGTGGCTCTTTCACAAAGCCCAGGACAGGCACGGTATATGTTCCCTTGTCCTCTTTCCAGACTTTTGTCCATACTTCTGCCTCGCGGCGGAACCGCTGATAACGTAGGCCTCAGAACGAGTATCATGTCACGACAGCAAACCCACTCACCCTTATCCATTCGGGATTGTCCGCCAGTGCACTACGGATTGTCTTCACGACGACCTTTTGCTTTCCCAGAAAGGTCCCGAGGTAGTAGTCGGTTACGTTGTGCTCTCTCGTGGTCCGAAGCATGGTGGTGGAAACCTGTACTTCTCCGTGTTCTAGATGAAGGTTGGGCAGGAGGTCTCCAGTCTCTTGTAATAATAGGTGAAGATTGGCCGCAAGACCGAAACGTCTGGGATCGTTCGTCTTCTCCAACTGTCCCAATATCTAGGGGTCCCATCAATTTAGTGCCTGCCTGGAAATAGTGGGAGCATGCACGTACTTCCTGCATGAATGCTTGAAAATTCCGTATATCCTCGCGATATTCCCTTGTGATCCGAAGTATGGCACTCTGGGTATCCTGGACTGTAGACATACGATCCACGACCTCTTCGTGGTCCCTCATCCTGTTTCTCTCGAACATGTGTTGTGTTTCAATGATTGCCATCCCAGATTGAAGCTGCGAGAAATTCAGTACAACATCACGCCTTCTGGATGCGGTGGAGACTCACATAAAGGTTGGACAGGCACCTATCGAGCGTGCTGATACAGTCGCCGATTTCGTTTGCGATATACTGCTCTTCCAAAAAAGCCTTTACTTTATGCTTTTCAGTCAAAGCCTTGACGCGGATGGCTACTAGCTTTATGATGCTACGGCAGGGTTATTGATAAAGATCGCCGTGTATAATGGACAACGTACGCGAGAGCTTGTCTTATATTCTCCTCGAGCGTCAACGAAGGAAACTTAGGCCTCAATGCTTCCTCGAGGGTCGTCACAAAATCCGAGCACTTCTGAGTGAGTTGTTGCGCAGCTCGCCTGGGGGTATGGGTTAAGTTCTGGGGAATGATGTTGAGAAACACTGCCTACTTATTCGATTCCATCTGCTCACACATCTCGACAATTTCCTTTGCCACGTTGACAATAGGAGCCAGCATGGGCAGCAAGTTGACGCCCACTTCTGCCCCAGCAAAAACAATAGACGCATAACGCGGTTGCAATACTGCTTGGCCGAATTTGCGAGCTGCTGACTTGGACCCGGCAACCAATCGGTCAAGTCGATCTCGCATGGACATGATTGAGGACCTTGGTAGCACTCGAAACGAACGGAATATAAGGCTAGCCTGTATCCGAGCTTTATACCACATGGACCACGCGGTTCCGCCGAATCATGCTGGGTATGACAGCACAGCATTGGGAAGGGAGGACAACAGGCCGTGAGATGTCCTGAGTATTGTCTCCTGCTTCTTGATTGTGGGGGGACAACGAGTTCACCATATGCAGAACCCTCCATAAGATGCATGAAAACACTTGGGGACTGTATCCATCTGCAACCGCGCTCGTCCGCCTCCCTTGTGCCCGTTTTTCTTGCAACAAGCAGGTGATCGGCGAGGGCGGAAGTATAATCGGCGGTGCCGGGCACGTACCTTAGGACGCTCAGGTCGCCGCCCCCTTCCCCTTTATGACCTTATTGCATGCGCAGCATAAACTTGATCCAAGAACAAGTAGCTATCCGCATAATTGAGCAGACAGGTTCCCAGTAGAGTGTCTATTGTGCCGAAAGAACAAGAACAACGTCGTTCATACGAAACGAGGCTCGAGACTTCGGCAATCTACAGGGGGCGCCCACATCGACAGATGAACTTGTGTGTCCTTGTGGGCGCCCACTTCAGATAAACTCTAGGAGTCCGCCTTGTTCAGCCCTGGGCTGTATGCGTTATTGTCTTGCTGGTACGCGTCATTTCAGCGCTGAAGCCTGAGGATTGATCAGGACATTCCCAACTTCCCATGCCTTCTGAAACGCACCTAGATTCTTATCAATGACCGCTTTAGAAAACGATCTACTCTGTTATGAGAACCAGAGTACATAAACCGCCGCCTTCAGACTATATGACAATGGCCTAGGAGAGAGATGAGCATACAGAGGACACGTTCGTCGAGGGTTCAATTATTGAATATTATTTCAAGCTTGGCTTGGGGCCACGGATTTCAAAACTATTCAACCCTAACCCGAACACCAATCAATTCGGCTCAAACTCGTACCTGCCTTGCATGTCCAGTGTTGCCACTCTGCGAACGCAGTTCAATTTGTGTGATCTTTGAATGGACGCTCCTGAACTTTAATACGTCGAATCGCCGAGTCCACCATCGCATTCTCTGTATTTACTTTCGGAAAGCAAGGAAATGGAGAAGCACGTGAATTCAAGAGCCCTCTCGGAGAACAAATATATTAGAAACCTCTTGCCTGGCTCATGATCAGACAGTCAGTTCTGTATCTGAGGCTCCACCTCTTCCTCTCACCATTCATTTGACACAAATTTTGACAAAATTATCTACACTGAAGTCTGGCATTGCGTACCGTGACTCGTGCAAGTAGTCACAGCTGAGGATCTATTTCCTGGACTTATCCTCTTTTCATTCCTAAGTCCCCCCAATATGCACGCCCTCCCTCGATTTTTCATTTCCTGAAGGTCGTGTGAATCGACCTTGCTGCATTTCTCAAAAGAGCGAATCTAAGCGCGTAGACAGTACGGTAGACTCATAGCGGCATCTAAAGTAGTAACCGATCATGCGATCTAAATCTGTCACTACAGCAGGAGTCATTTAGATTCTGAATTTCTTTCACTCAGACGACCACCATCCCCCTCGTTATAATCGACGATGTCGACCGTCTACTATGTCGACGAGACCGCCGGAGTCGACGCGCCCGGCAACGGCAGCGAGTCCGCGCCGTACCAGTCGCTCGCGTTCGCACTGTTCACACACGGGGACGCAGTCAAGCTGCTGATCCGCAAGGATCCCAACACCCTATACGACGAACCGACACAATCTGCGCTGAAGAAGGCCAAAAAGGGAGCGGAGGGGCTCGAGAAGAAGAAGAAGAAAGCGGAGGAGCTTGCGGAAAGAGAAGCGAAAGAGAAGACAGCCGAAAGGGAGCGGAGGGAGAAGTTGATTGAGGAGAGCAAGAAGATCCAGCTGAAGGAGGATGTGAGTCTCCCGAAGGCCACAAAGGTGAGCGTCAAATGATAGTAATTAGGGCGGCTGTGCTGAATCCGAATTTATAAAGGCAAAGATTGTACATCTCGCCCCGTTACGCTCAAAGCGCGTCCGCGTGAACGGATGGGTGCACAGATTACGCTCGCAAAAAGACATTATATTCATCGTGCTGCGCGATGGCACCGGATATTTACAATGTGTTCTCTCCGGGCTTGTGGCAAGTTTTGCAGCTCCCCCGCACGTTTCCTCCCGCTGAGATGTGATCGCAGGCTCGGACATACGAAGCGCTTACCCTGACCCTTGAATCCACGGTACAATTAACAGGGACGTTGCAAGAAGTGCCCGAGGGGAAGACTGCGCCCGGTGGGCACGAGCTGATCGTGGACTATTGGAGAGTCCTCGGGGCCGCGCCAGGTGCTGACGATGCCTTTACCAACCGATTGAACGAGGCAAGGCATCCCCCATATCCTCATTACCGCGTGCTGACGCCGCTACGTCCATAGAAATCCGACCCTTCCATCCTCGCTGACCTGCGCCATCTCGTCCTGCGCGGCGAGACCGCCTCGAGCGTGCTCAAGCTGCGCGCGGCACTGCTCGCCGCGTTCCGAGAGACCCTGACCGCGCACAGTCTGACGGAGGTCACGCCGCCGTGCATGGTGCAGACGCAGGTCGAGGGTGGCGCGACGCTGTTCAAATTCGACTACTACGGCCAACCTGCGTTCCTCACCCAGAGCTCGCAGTTGTACCTCGAAACATGTCTGCCCGCCTTGGGGGACGTGTTCTGCGTTCAGGAGAGTTTCCGTGCGGAGAACAGGTGAGTGCTGTCTTTCTCTTTCTCTGTCGAGGATGATTGAATGGTTGTGTGCAGCCACACGCGCCGCCATCTGAGCGAGTACACGCACTTGGAGGCTGAGCTTGCGTTCATCAACTTTGACGACCTGATGACCCACATTGAAGCCATCGTGCGTGCCCTGTCTTCCGATGTAAGAGCTACTAGTAAATCCTGACGCTTCGAACATTCACAGATCTGCGAGACCGTCGACCGTCTGCTTGCGAACCCCACCTCAGCTGCGTACATCAAGCAGCTCAACCCGTCCTTTAAAGCCCCCGCACGGCCCTTCCTGCGCCTCTCGTACGTGGACGCGATCAAGTGGCTCAACGACCACAACATCATGCACGAGGCCGAGGACGCAGAAGGAAATGTCATCAAGGAGCAAGGGCTCACGGTGATGGTCCCGCATAAGGTGGGCGACGACATCGCGGAGGCGGCGGAGCGCCAGATGACGGACATCATCGGGACGCCGGTGTTCCTGTACGGGTTCCCCGCGGAGCTCAAGGCGTTTTATATGAAGAAGATGCGGGTGGACGGCGAGGGACATGTGTTCACGGAGAGCTGTGATTTACTGATGCCGGGTGTGGGCGAGATTGTTGGTGCGTCTGGGATGGTCCGTACCAGACTTGGAATTTCGCTCACCGGTTATTTTTTCCCATAGGCGGGTCGATGAGGATCGACGACTTGGATGAGCTGTTTGCGGGATATAAGCGGGAAGGAATTGACCCAACTCCGTATTACTGGTACACCGATCAACGAAAGTATGGTACTTGCGCACATGGTGGCTATGGGCTTGGTGTCGAGGTGAGCGGTGTTGTGGCAATCTCGTAGGTGATGATCCCTAACATTTGTTACAGCGACTCTTGGCATGGCTGGCGAACAGATATACCGTCAGAGAATGCAGTTTGTACCCAAGGTACGTGGCGTCATATTCGCTCCTTCAGAAGTCTGACCACTTTCTTGTCTAGATGGCCTGGAAGGGCAACGCCATAGAACACTGCTCGTCTTTGATTGTTTATTACCCCGTCTGTACTAGGGATATCCTACATTTTAGAAGTCGTTCAGGTGAACAATGTGAAATGTGGGCTGCTTTCCCTTGCGACGTCTCGTTGCTCCTCTATCGAGCGGCGGGGAACGTCGTATGATTGCACATTCAGAGCCATTAGGATACATGAGCAACACCCACGAAAGCACGATAGATCATACAAGGATAAGCACGTGCCACAGGGAAAGCAGAAATGAAAAGGGGAAATACCAATACCTTGTCCCATCAGTACTCCACCGCGTCCACATCATCCGCCTGCATCGGCGCAGGTTCTTCCTTGCGCTCGGGCTCCTTCTCCTTCTCCTGTTCCGCCGGTTGCTTATCGTCTTTAGCGGCATCGACCTTTTCCGGGCTCGCGCTGTCGTCCACATCCATCCCTGCATCTTCCTGTGCAGCACTACCGTTCTCGGCAGGCTTCTCCGGGGATGGCTCCGCAGGTGCAGGCTGGGAGTCCCCATTCGCCGCCGCAGCTTCCTTAGGCGTTTCGTCGGTGTTCATCTCAACGTCGTTTTCAGTCTCTTTCTGAGCCTTTTGGCGCGCCTCTTCTTCGGCGACGCGTCGACGGAGCTCGTTGATTTCTTCGATGCCCTTTTGCCGCTCTTCGCGGAAGGCTTCCCATTCCTTCTCAGCCGCCTCCTTGACCTAATGAACATCAAAGATCAATGTTGTAACCCACACATGATGAGCGGTACGTGTCGTACCTCAGCCTTTCGCCGATTCAAGAAGGCCTCTTGAGCGGGTGTGAGGACAGCGGGAAGGTAGTATATAGGTGGGGGGTGGGATCGCGGTGGGTTTGAAAGGGGGTTCATGGGTGGTGGCTCTGAGCCATCCATGGGGATCTGATCAGTCGTGCAGAGGAAATTGGCGAGTAAGGGATATCTTGTTCGGCGGAGTTTGTGCTGGACTCGCGTAAGACGTTTGAGCAATGCGGAAGAAGCGAGATGCTTACTATCGAGTCCTTGAGCTGCAGCTCTTCTTCCTTCCTGTTCGCGTTCACCTTGTCCTTTTTGGCCTCTTCGGCTCTCCTGACAGAGTCAGTCTCTTTTCGTAGCTTAGCTTGTAACCTCTGCTCCAATAACTGCCGTTTCTTTGCCTGCATCGAAACATGCCAGTCAGTTGCCTGCCTCTTATTACGCATCATAAACCATAACACGCACCGCTTCGCTCGCACTTTTCTCCTTCTCCTCGATCTTGGCTTTGTTCAATGTGCCCACTAAGATACCAAACATGTTTCTACCGCGTTTATGCTGTCCTCCAGCGACAGCACCCAAGTCGAGGCGGGGTCGCTTCCTGTTACCAGCAGCCATTGCTGCCGGCGCGGTGGGCGGCTCCTGCGCCTGGTTTTCCTGGCTCTCTGGCTTCTCGACATCCTGCATTGGCCTAATAAAACATGTTTAGTACATATCGCGGGCAAGCACGGCCGACGCCTACTCTTCGGTCGACATTGCGAGCCAGAGTTGGTAGAGGGAGGACGGAGAGCTAAAGTCGGCCTTTGCCGAACCGACTTGGTCACGTACGGCCACAACGGCGCGACTGCATCAATGGGGCCCAAACCGACGAAACCGACGACTGCAAAACCCGGACAGGCAAAGGGAGCGAATCGTAAACGACCTGCTGCGAAACCGAAGCAACCTTTGCCTCTGCCGCAGAGATTACGGCGGTTGTTCACGTCGTTGTGCGCACAGATTGACGGGGGTCATTTCGCGAACGCCGTGAAGACATGCGACAAGAGTATGTTACATTTGTGATTTATGTCGATACAGAAGCTCAAGAAATGTAATTAATCCTGTACAGTTCTCAAGCTTGTACCGGATGATAACGACGCCATCCAGACAAAGTTGTTCCTTCTCCTGCAAACTGAGAAGTATGATGCCGCCCTCGCGCTGATCGACGCCAGTAATGCTGGCATCGATCGTTCCTTTGAGAAAGCATACTCGCTATACCGCTTGGAGCGTGAGCCAGAGGCTGCCGAGTTGCTAAGGGAGCTTAAGAGCAAGGAGGGAGTGGATGAACGAGGAGCACTTCATCTTGAAGCACAGCTGGTGCGCCCTCTTCACCGGATTTCGTTTCTCCGGCCATTCATTAGCGTTGACACGACTGCCAGGCTTACCGTATGGGCGATTATCAGACTGCGTGTGACCTATACAATCAACTACTGGATACAGCCGAGCCGGTAAATACCAGTGACAGTTCGCGGCGGCATGGTGATTTGACTTCACTTGTATAGCAATCCGACGAGCAAGCCGACATTCTTACGAACCTGCAAGCGTCTCAGAAGCATTTGGATTTCATCAATGTCGAGTTCCTGCACGCCTTGGACAGCTTGCCGGGTGCACTTACAAGCAGTCTCGAATCCGCCCCACCGCCCTCGCAACAGGTGCCGGCAGCAGCCCTCTCCAACTTGGCATCAACGTCGGGCCCTGCACCCGGCGAAGATCCTGCCAAAACGGCACCCAAGCGGGTGCGGATGAAGCGTGTACCGAAGGGTGTCATCCCTGGAGTGACACCACCGCCCGATCCAGAGCGCTGGCTGAAGAAGAGCGAGAGATCGACTCATGTGCAGGCGAAGGGGCGGAAGAAGGGAGGCGGTGCCACCCAGGGAGTCGTTATGGATCATCCTCCTGCGAGTGGGGGAGCGTCCACAGGGCACAGCAGTCAGAAAGGTGGAGGAAAGAAGAAGAAGAAGTAATAGGTACTGTGGTGCCCCTTGTTTTCGAACTATCTCCGTGCTGCAACTTGATTGAGATTAGATAGCAGTGAACACGTTCCCGTGATGCACGGTCTCGGACATGCCTTGCATTTATGTGATGTTTCTACTAAGTCCGTTAAATTGCATGGCGTAACGCCTCATTTACCTCGCGCGGTTCGATCAGTTTCCTCTCCCCACACCCATGGGGAAGGAATTTACAACGGTCAGCTAACAGTTGTGGGGCCTCCTCAGGATCTTTTGTCTTTCCGAGTCCAACGTCTCCGGTCCTGTTGTCCCTCGGAATATATAACCCTAAGTTATTTTCTACTGACGACCTATTTTAGTAAACATCCTTCCGCATAAGGTAAGTTCATGAATTGGGCATGTTTTCCGCAAGGCTGCTAACGTCAGGCTGCCCATTGTTCAGTTCTTCGGTTTACAGCGATAGGATGCCCTTCTCTGCCAATACCTCGGAGATCTTACAGCGCCGGACGACGTCTTTCGCAAGGCCGCTATGCATGTCTTGCGTAATCGGAAGAGAATTTTCATTATTCTGCATTCCTTTTAAGCCCTCGTGACCGAAAAGTCCAAGATAACGATGTGAAAGTGCAGGAACGCGCAGAGCCTCTATGCCCGTGCGATCTGAACCATGGCAGTGTCTTTCAATGGCAAAGGAACCGTTGGTGGGATGGCCAACGTCAAACTGAAGCCTAATGGTGCGACGCCGTCAAATTTCTAACGTCTACTGCTTCTCTTCGATTCCAGTACCTTGAATTCGAGATCATGAGCTTCAGTTATTCGGAAGAAATTGAAGCAGACACATCTAGCGAGGCACTACATTGTTACGGCGTGGATCTGCCATGCTCTCGCAGTCATGAGCACCACAGCGCTCCTCCAGCCAGCATGCACGGCCCAGGCTCCCCGGCTGAGTGAATACTCGGAGTCTTGTATATAATCATGGTCTATTGGGCTCAGATCGACATTCACCAGTCTTCAGGTCTCTAACTCAGCACACCTCACAAGATACAAGATCTGAAGATGTCGCATATCGAAGTCAAAGGCGCTGTTATCCTCGCCCGCAATGGCGACCGAACGTTCTACCCCCAGAGTCCGAGCAACTACGCTCCCGGCCCGACCGAGGCCACCCCTCTCGGCGAGGTGAGTTACCAGCCCAGACCGATGGTCTCCAAAGTAACTGACCCTTCGCAGGCGGAGTCGCACAACCTTGGCCGCTTCCTCCGCGAGACGTATCTGAATGAGAACTCGCCCTCGCGCATCCGCGGGATGCGCTACGATCTGGTGAACACGAAGCAGATCCACATCAGGGTGAAGAATGGCGGCGAGGGCAAGCCCGTTTTCGACTCGTGCATCGCGCTCCTGCAGGGGCTGTTCCCTCCGAACCCCAACAACAGGATGACCCTCGCGAACGGAGAGACCGTGGTGGCTCCGCTTAACGGGTACCAATATATCCCTGGTGCGTGATATGCCTGTGCGGCTTGTGTGACGCTGAAGAGCCCGATTTGGGCAGTTGAGACCGTCGAGCCGTCGAATGACCGCTCTCTGGAGAGCTGGACGGACTGTCCCGCCTTCGAGAAGCACATCAAGAACTTCTACGGCTCGGACGAGTTCAAGAAGGAGGCGAAGAACGCCGAGCCTTTCTTCAACGCAGTCAAGGGCTTCGTCTACGGCCCCGAGGTATCCTTTGAGAACGCGGTAAGTGTAGAAGCCTCCGCCTTTCTCGAAGGATCTAACACGCTTTTCTGCATCTATAGTACAATGTGAGCCCCTTGCTGTTGGTAGCTTGTTTCTCATTTTCACCTCATGGACACGGATAGGTATTCGACTTCGTCGGAACGGAGCTGACCTACAACAAGTCCTACGCCTACCGCCTACCGCCGACCTACATCGAGCAGGCACGGCACTGGGCCAACTTCCACGAGAACGGCGTCTTCTCATCCAAGGATATCGGAGGTATCGGTAACCGTGAGTCTGACCCTTAAGACCCTCGCGGCACCGTACTGATTCATTGTGCAGTGCCTGCCCGCACGGTTCTGAGCCCCATCCTGACGGCGATGGAGCGCATCGTGTGGGATGACGACCCCCTGCAGCTCATGGTCCAGGAGATATCGTACCAGCCGTTCATCTCGCTCTTCCACATGACAGGCATCGCCGAGCGCTACCCAGAACTTCAGGCCATGCGTACGTACTCCTTCCTCCACTCCGTTCTTGAATCATGCGATTCTTGCGAAAACCGATGCTAATACTAATTCATGTGATGATCCACAGCGAACTTTGCAAGCGCGCTCGCGATCGAGCTGCGCGGCGGCGACGAGGGCGACCCTCGCGACTTCCTGCGGTTCAAGTTCAAGAATGGGACGGACGACGCCGACTTCCAGGTGTTACACGTCTTCGGCCACAACGGGGACATCCCGCTCACAGAGTTCATCTACCGCACCGAGGTTCTTTCTTCTTTCCCTACCCTCATCTCTGCACACGATCTAACTGTATGCTCCGTACCTTACAGAACTACGTGATCGACTCGAACAAGCAGTGGGCGCGTGTATGCAGCGGAAGCCCGAACGAGGTCTCGGGGTGGGTGAGCAACAGCGCAAGCGTCAACGGTATCTGCGCGGCGCTCCTCGCGCTCGTCATGCTCGTCGGCATGTTCTTCCTCACCCGGTTCGTCGCGCGCAGGAACAAGCGCCGGGCGTACATCCGCCTCGAGGAGCCGGAGCCGCAGGTGAGTTACGATCCGTTCTGGGGGGAGGGGTTCGCTGGGTGTTTGGGTATGGAGGACGCGTGATTGGCTCCATTTTGTTTCATTTTGTTTCTGTGTATCTATTTATCGCGATGCGTGGTTGGGCTTCTTGACGTGCGTTATGCTGACCTGATGTTCTGCTCCTCTTTCTAGGAGGTGCTCCCGGTGACTGAGAAGGCGCGGATGCCCGTCCGGGTGAACGAGAAGGTCAGGTTCGTGTAGGTATTCTGCGGGATTGGAGATGAGTCGGGTTAAGGTTGGGGAGTGTTGTGGATGTTGTTGTGATGCAACGAACTTTCTAGCTATACATGACTTGGGACGAGCTTTATGTATTTTTACGACATTCAGAAGACACAACTTACTTGTTCATGCTTATTAAAGGTCCCAGAATGAGGGAAACTTACTTTCGTTTGTATGACTGAGTGACGGAGTCAAGGGAGATGTACAAGCAACGGTATCGGGTATACTTATGCATCGAATAAGCACATCCAGACCAACGTGAAGCAAGACCGGTGGTCATCGGATGATACAAACTTGAAAGAGCGTGAATGCATCGTAGCCGGTAGGATCAGAGCCCATAACATACATGCTCGAATGTGCGCGTACCTCCAGGAGCTGTCCTGGGTGTCATCGTAGGTTAAAGTCCTTTGCCCAACGCCCCTCATCCATAGTATCCCTGACGAAAAGTCCATCCCCTCTCGGCTGAATCGCCTAGACTAAAGTTGCCCCAAGCAGCGCACCCACACCTCCTACAACCAATCCTAACGTCACCCCGCCCCCATAACCCAGTCCTCTGCCACCTGCCGCAGCATTCCCCGACGCACTGCTCGTCGGTGCGCTTGAGCTCGAGCTCGATGACGAGGGCGGCGCCGTCGAGCTGGACCTGCTCCCGCTACTGGTCTGAGATGCGCTGGTGGTCGTCGCGGGCCACGTCAGGCTCGCGCTCGAGCTTGCGAGGTTGCAGAACTGCTGGGATATGTTCTCGCCAACGAGTAGGTCCGTGGAGGAGCACTGCGTGGAGATGCAGCTGTACATGGATGTCTCGAACCGGGCGATATTGGTCGCGTTGCAGTAGCAGTTGACTTCAATGATGCTGCTACAGTTGGCGGCGGCAGAAGCGACGGCGAAGCATTGGGATACTATTCTCCAGTTCACACAGGTTGACTGGAAGCGTTAAAGGGCGATGAACATACCGCATGAGGAGACCGTGCTCAGGCTGGGATAGGAAGTCGTAGTCGACGATGCGGAGGTCAAACTGGACGCATTAGACGCTCCTGAAACCGTCGAGCTCAAGCTAGAGGCTGTCCCGGTCGTCGAAATCGACCGTGACGATGTAGAAGAAGAGGTCGACTGCGCGTCGGCGAAGGACAGGTAAGCGAGTAGCGAAAGCGGGAAAGCGAGACCGTAGCGCATTATGGCTGAGCAAGCGAACAAATAAAGTGTAAATTGGGTGGGTTTAGCCAACGAGCTCGCTCTTCCCTAGCCTCGAGCCGAATAAAGTGAAAGAACGGAAGGGAAGAGCAGCAGCACTGGAACAAGGAGATGTAAAGTGGAATGTCATGGCGCCGAAGCCATTCATTGTACTTGCCGGGTCCGTGGGAACCAATTAGACGCTCATGGCAATTGTGGCCGGTTGGTAATTGTGGCCAGTGATGGGCCGGTTAAGGCTGAACCCCTTGCCTCCTGGACCGGGTTTGACCAGTTTCCCACGTTAAACCCAGGTTTGACGAAAGTTAAGGAGTTAATGCGTGACCCGCACATGACTTGTACCTGCCATATGAGGCCGTAATGATATCATAGATAGTCACGTGCATTGCGCGCCCGGAAGCTGAGACCGGGCAAGCGCGTCTCGTTGAAGTTGAATGTTACGTTGATTACGGCGCGTTACCTTCCCCTGCGAAACCCATCTCGTTATCCATCATCAGTGATCTATGCCGACGGTCTCTCAGTGGTGGGAATACTTCCGGAAGGGCACGCAGCACTACAAGAATGACACCGTCCACTGGGATGCATGGTGCAATTCGTGCCTCAAGCACCGTACAAATGAAATT
The DNA here is from genome assembly GCF_000344685.1 of Gloeophyllum trabeum ATCC 11539. Classification (NCBI taxonomy): domain Eukaryota; kingdom Fungi; phylum Basidiomycota; class Agaricomycetes; order Gloeophyllales; family Gloeophyllaceae; genus Gloeophyllum; species Gloeophyllum trabeum. The sequence continues at coordinate 1,424,871 of NW_006920416.1, read as the reverse complement.
GTACAGTTTCAGAGGGTGACTAGTCAAAGCTCGGGATCTGCGGGAGTAGTGATGAGCTATGAAGATGCCGAGGCATGCGGTATGTCTCTGTAATCTCTTTAAAACAAACTCTGCTGATACTCTATCATATATGGACAGTCATGGCCGACAAGACAGCTTCATTTTATATGCCAGGCAAGATAGATAGAATGGTCCGACACCTCTCCTCGTGTCCCAATGTCCCCGACTCTGTCAGGCAAGCAGCGGCTCTCGAAAGGTTCCAGTCCAAG
>NW_006920416.1:1402680-1421723 GCF_000344685.1 Gloeophyllum trabeum ATCC 11539 | reverse complement strand
ATAGTACCAGGACTGGGGTGTCAGTGTGTTGCCTCCTCTCCAGCTCCAGGTAGCATCTAATGTTTATGGTCTAGGTTCGGGACTATGCGCATATATGGTCCGCTGGGGCAACAGGCACCTTGCGACAGTGCACTCTGACCCGCTCGTGGTCTAGACAAGGAGCCTCATGTTATCGGAGAGGATAGGTACACTGTGAGTATGGGTGTTTGAAGGGCAACATGTTCTGTAATTGTGTCTCGAATATTTATAGCCATTTATGTCAATCTGGATATAAGGATGGATATATAGGTTCCAGATACATGAACTACCTGTAGCACCGAATAATACAGGAAGTCTGACCTAGTAAGGGTGGAAGTAGTTCCGGTAGGCAGATGTGGATAACACTGGTCATGCGGGCACAAGTCCAGCTATTCACCACTAGACAGTCATAGCTATCCCATTGACTATCTCAGCTCATGAACCTTGCGGCAAGCGCTGCTAGCCACACGTCACCTGGAGCTGATTTACGGGGTGCATCTAGCGCTGGTCACCCGTCCCTGACTAGCTCTGCTAGTCGGAGCTGTTGATGTCGTGACTATCACGACCTGCCTCACAGTGACTTACTGTATTTCGTGGCATGTTTTGTGATAGGTAGGGCAAGTAAATAGGTGTCATTGATTCTGGAACCTTTCCAGGCTCAATCCGAGGATATTTAAAGCTCTGTAGCAACTTATAGCTGGCCCTTGGTCTTTGTGGGCCCTTCAGCCACCGGGAGTAGAATTTGTACATGTTTGTCGCGGACTTCTGCCCTAGTGAAGAATTGCTCGAATTCGCTCGCAATAACACAACTTTTGACTTGTATATTCTCTCGTTCAACGGTTGTTATCCGCGTGTCACTAAGGAGTGCGGCAGCGATTCCGAATGCACTGCTATCGGTAGGATTTATCACAGGGCTGTATTTAAAGGGTTCACGTCGGCGGTTGGAGCCGTTACTTGCGACTGCTATGCCTGCTTCAACGCTTCATGGGCGCTGATGTCAAGGGCCGAGGCCTCCAAGGGCAAAGGCAAATGAACGGAGGAACTGCAAGTTATAAATGCCCTTTGGGATGATGAAGTCCACCCACCCGCTGCTCTTCTAGAGCAACTTTCGTATCTGGGTAATCAGGATGGTGCGATCACAGCCTTGGACGGCATTGCCAACATTGCTTCGAGGCACGAGAGAAGGCGACAGATTGCGGTGACGGTGGCAAAGCGTGCCAACCCTCCACACGAACCAGCAGATACTAAGGCTGTGGAGCAAGTCTAACAGGCCTTATGCACAAAGGATGTGGACCACCTGACAATACTCGATCTAGTCAAGGGGTCTGGTGCTGAGCGCATAGCAAGTCTGGTCCAGATGTCCGCAGACGTCTCTTTAGGGATAAGGTAGAGGCGTGGACGGAGCAAGTTGAGCTGTGACTACTTGATCACTTCACGGAATTTTTCCGCCTTCAGTGCTATCGATGCAAGATATAGAGAACTCAAAGACAAGTATTCCTCGGTATACATATCCAGAATGGCTGATGATCTTCGTGCATCGATTGACAGAAACCACCTCATTAATATTTCAGCTGAATCCGTCTGAATCGTCACCACGCCTGCCAACGTGCTTTTGGAGGTCTTTTTTTTTGCCGAAGATCTCGCGCAGAGTCATTTCTTCAGGCAGCTCGTAAAGCACAGAGCAATATTCCACATAGGGCTGGGTATTTTTTGCTGTGTTTCGATACGACCTCGCGCGGCTCAGCATATATTACAACTGGCTCTGTCGACTGCTGCCTTGGGCTGATGTGCGAATCAATTACAATATCAGTTACGAGTGGCTCGCGGACGGCGCAAAGAAGTATCCGCCCAGTGTCTCTATCACCATTTGACGTCGTCGAGCCGTACACGAAGCCGCCTGCCGACGGAAAAGAGGACCGGAAGGAGGATATCGAAGCATATATCAGCCCATGGCAGCCGTGTATCACGGGATTCATCCACCCGGAAATCCGCCTCATCCTCGACGCGAAGCTCACGGCCCGGAAGGTGGTCGGGACCAGAGCGTATGCCACTGCTGCCGGCCGTGGGTTGACGGTTTTAGCTCTGATGTTCAGTTGAAGTGAGAGATCACCGCCGTCCTCGGTCGAGGCGACGTGACTTGGATGTTTCCGGAAAGGGGCGAATTTGAAAAGAATATTAGTGCGTCTGTCTCGCAGAAGGTGCCCTGTGTCATTACTTGGTCCCCGGTCTGTATCTGGACTTCTCATGCCTCCTAGATCGATTGGAAGGATAGTTACGGTTGACTCTGCTCGTGTAGTGGCACTAATGAATTAGCGCCTGACTGGACTTGCACGTACCAGCTTTCGAGCGGGTGAATTATTGCGTGACATTTTCAGTATAATCCCCCACCGCATCAGAACAGGCGCAGAAACAAATAGGAGCCACAGGGGTCGGGCGCCCGAGGCCTTGACACATACTGACCCTGACACTCGACCCTGCAGTCTGTGCAGTGAGCGTCCGATGCTGAAAAGCGTATCGAGCAAGCCTGTGCCGAACGAAGTAGAATGTAAGGAAGAGAGGCGTTCGGTCAAGACGAACAGGATGGGCGATGTCACCAACTTGAAGTATCAGTCATCTTCCTTGACCTAGAAGTCATGTTTTCTGCGAGGACGTTGACTAAGACTCGAAACTCTTTCTTTTTGTCAGGTACAGATAGGCTTGATATTGCACGCGAAGATGCAGAAAAGCAGACTCACTATAGCAGGATTTCCATTACATTAAGTAAGTATGTAGGTGACTGAGCGAACCGACTTCGTCAAGCGTATTCGCCACATGAGCCTTTTATGGTGAGTACTCGGTGATCCTATTGGTTTACTTAGAGGCCCTCGGCTAAATCCGAGCGGAAGTTGGAGTCACGGCTCTCTTCAAGTTCGACTCTCCGTGAACACTCCTGCATCGTAACAGCCCGTGGATCGTTACAAGGGCGTAACAAAGTGCTGAAAAGTATAAGGGTATAACAGTCCGTCGCATGTTTGGATACGATGATTCCAGCAATTCAAGTATATCGAAGGCCGTATGGAGGCGCCTACGAAGTATGAGAACATCTTGCCCCGACTGACGGATTCGTATCGATGGTCTGAAGGCAATGAAAGTGTAAGTAACTTATCACCTTGAGGGAAATACTCGCTGAAGCTCGAACTTGTAGGTGTTGCTAGAACCGTACCTGTATACGACGGGGAACCCGGGGAAGGACATCCGCGGACGGATGATCGAGGCTTTTAATGTCTGGTTGCGCGTACCGGAAGATAAGCTGAAGATTATTACGAAGGTCGTCGGTATGCTGCACAGCGCTAGCTTGATGTGAGTGTTCTTCGGGGAGCTTTACTGCAGAATGGGAGGATGAACGAACGCATCACGCATCAGGGTGGACGATATCGAGGACGACTCGCAGTTGCGGAGAGGAAGTCCAGGTGCGTATTCCTGCTGATATCCGCCACTAGATTTATAATGCAATCGAACCGTTGCAGTCGCTCATAAGATCTATGGGATCCCGCAAACAATCAACACAGCCAACTACGTGTACTTCCTTGCCTACCAGGAGCTCTTCTCCCTGCGTGACCATCATCTAACGAGGAAGAAGGAGCTCGACCGCATCGTCACTTGTGAGCGCTGAGTGGATCCAGTGTCCATCTGAAGCTCAGCGTCATACTGCAGCGGAACTGCTAAACCTCCACCGTGGCCAGGGTCTGGAACTGCTCTGGCGTGACTCGCTCCAATGTCCGACGGAGGAAGAATACATCGAGATGGTCAACAATAGTGAGTTGAACTCTGGGGATAAGAATTAGCCAGATTGCTTAAAGCTTCCCCTAGAAACTGGGGGTCTGTTCCGAATAGGCATTAAGCTCATGATGGCTTGCGCAACGCAGAACGTGGATGTGTAGGTAGTGTTGGTTTGTCGTTCACAATATACTGCTGATGCTTTTGTAATGTTCTGGACAGAGATTACGTTCCGCTCGTCAATCTCATGGGCGTGTACTACCAGATTCGCGATGACTATATGAATCTCAACAGTTCCCAGGTACCGCTTTTGACAGTTCTACTCCTTGATTGGGTTTGCCGGGTACTTACTAGAGCACTACTTGCATCATCGACTAGTATACGACGAACAAAGGCTTCGCAGAGGACCTGAGCGAGGGCAAATTCTCCTTCCCAGTAGTCCATGGCGTCAGAGCCGACACCTCCAACAGACAAATCCTTAGTACGCATCCTGCCGTCCTACCATCTCCTCAATCTCATATTACCACGCACGTCATCTTCTTAGATGTCTTGCAGAAACGCCCGACCACGCCGACACTCAAGACGCATACGATCTCGTACCTACGACACCACACAAAGTCGTTCGAGTACACGTTAGGCGTTCTTGGGACACTCGAGAAGCAGGCGTATGAAGAGATACGTAGGCTCGGCGGGAATGCAAAGCTGGAGGCGATTTTGGGGGCATTGCATGTTGACGAGGAGTTGGGTTCTGAGTAAGTCGACTAGAGATCAAGAGGGATGCTAAGTAAGTTGGTTGTGACACGAATTTCTGAGGTTTGTCGTATTCTCACATTGTCCAGTTAGATTAACAGTGACAGATATATATAATCATACATATTGGTGTAATTTCTTAAGATAGCATGCTTCATCTGATCTATTTTGATCATTCTTTGGCACTCGTTTGGTATGTTGCACACCAATCCCAGGGCTATCTTGGCTTCTGGACGCATCTGGTACGGCTTTACTTACGTGGGGGCGTGCGATGGCCTCGAGGTATCCATTGTAGCTACGTTTAAAGCCCGTCGGCACGTGTGGCGCGACATCTTGTTTGCGGCCCAAACAGGGACCCACGTCTACTCAACCAACGTGGTCCGACTTTCGAAATTTCTTCGCCAGGTACGTGTCGTTTCCAAGAGCGAAAATATTCATCGATGACAATGTATTTTGTTATTTGAGATCCCAGTTGTTACCAACTTACAGATGATTGAGAACCACGGGCCTTGCGCTCCACCAAGGGCAAATCGGCCACAGAAGTACAGGAAATGAATGAAACTTGATCACCAGAAGACTCGCTGCGCACACGAGGCGACGAGCTATGTGTATATAGTCTGGATTTCATTCCCGCATCGGTCTCTTCCCAAGCGTTTTCCCCCCAACGAATTGCCTGCGACTCCGTCCTTATAAGCCAGACATGTTGCAGCTTGGTGGCTCCCAGGATACGTCGCCTGAAGTTCGTTCCCCCGTCTCCGAGAGCCGTGGTCTACCAACTTCAGGTGGCGTAGGATTGTCAGACCCTAAACTGTCCCAATCCAGGCGGCGGCTTTTGGATTTAATAAACCGGTTGCACAGCACTGGGTGAGCATCCCGGCGCCGTGTCTTGATTGTTGAATTAACCCGTCTTGGGACAGCGTGCAAAAAGATATTGACCTTCCCGTCATTGCTGTTATTGGCTCGCAGAGCGTTGGTAAATCGTCGTTGATCGAGTCCATCTCCGGCATCACTCTACCGCGGTCTAGCGGCACCTGCACTCGGTAACTCGGTCGAGAGCTCATTTTTTATTCACTATTGAACGTGCCACAGATGTCCGACGGAGTGCAAGCTCAGCTACTCCAAGGAACCTTGGCACTGTACGGTATCGTTGCGCTTTGAGACAGACGAGCATGGCGAGCACCTCGGGCAGGCGCGGAACGTCGCGTTTGGCGAGATCATCTATGACAAGGCGGGAGTGGAAGACAGGATTCGCCGGGCGCAGAGGGCTGTACTGAATCCCGCCACTACTTCGCGTCACTTCCTAGACGACGACGACGAGACCGGGTCCATTGCCGGTCAGCTTGCGTTCACGACCAATAGTATCTGTCTCCAGATTACTGGACCTGACGTGGCAGATCTGTCCTTTGTTGATCTTCCCGGTATGTATCGATGCTCTACCCTGGTGCCAGCCCTACCGACTGAAGTCATGTGCTAGGCCTTATTGCTAGCGTGTCTCAGGGTGGCAATGTACGCGACATCCAGCTTGTCGAGGAACTCGTCAACAAGTACATCAAGAAGCCGAGCTGCATTATCCTGCTCACGGTGACCTGTGAAGGTGAATAGGACAGATATGATTCATCCGCCTAACTCAAAGTCTTCCTTTAGTCGACTTTGAGACACAAGGCGCCTATCGGCTTGCGATGGAGGCTGACCCAGAGCGGAAGAGGATCGTTGGTAAGTCTGTGTAGTAATCCTGAGCACCCGTATTCATGTTCGTGCTATGTCAGGCGCATTAACGAAGCCTGATCGTATTCCCCCCCGAAGAAGAGAACAATTGGCTTCGCTACATACGGAACGAAAAGGAACCTCTTGATAACGGATGGTACTGCGTGAAGCTTCCTGGTACCAAGGATCTAACGGCCGGGATTTCTTGGGAGGATGCTCGGGCGGCGGAAGACCACTTCTTCAGTTACACATCGCCTTGGTCTACCTTGGATCCCTATGACCAGAAGCACCTTCGGACGCGCAATCTGACGGAGCGTCTGAGCGATCTCTTATCGCAGCTCATAGCAAAAAGGTCTGTAAGTCCGTGAAGGCCTAGATAGTAATGCTAAACACGTCCGCCCGTGTTTCAGGTTACCTGAGATACAAGACGAGCTGCAATGCCTGCTCCGCAGAACCGAAGAGTCGATTCGAGAGCTGCCTTCGGCGCCGTCCGCGGACCCCGTCTCCGAGGTGCTGCACATGATTGGGAACTTTATGCGTCAACTCTCCATGGAGCTTGAAGGCACTCCCGAAGAGACCGGTCTCTTGCAGAAGATACAGCCTGCGCACGAGACGTTCAAGAAGGCGATCCGCACGACCGCGCCGAACTTCAGGGCCGACGTGAAGCGGAGTCGCCCCAGTGGGTCTTTCTTCGGCAAGGGGCGTCGCAGTGCGTCAGATTCAGACATTCCCCCGCCGCCGATGCCTCCCCCTGATTTCTTGATCCACGAAGACGGCGAAATCATCCTGGAGAACCAGAGTCGAGTTATTCACATTGATGAGGTGATGGACCGGGCAAAGAAGTAGGTGTCTCACTCTGCTCCGAGTCTGTGGACGCTAGCACTGATCCCCTCTCGGGTAGGGCGGTCACGAGGGAGCTGCCCGACAAGTATCCTTTCATGGTCACGAAGCTCTTCATCAAAGAGATCACGAGGAACTGGACGGACCCGGCCATGAAGCTTTTCGACGTTATCCACAATCAGTTATTTGAACATGTGAAGAAGCTGGTCGTGGACGAATTCGGGCGGTATGCGGAGAGTGGTCTGCAAGCGCGGATCATGTACGTTTTATTCTAGCGTGCAGCGACGTGTTCCTAATTACGCATCTCCTCAGGCTTATTGTAGCAGACCATGTCCAGGAGCGTAAGGAGCGCACTAGAGAGCGGATCGAGTGGCTTTTGGGTCTCGAGGAGGAACCATTCACATTGAACGCACATTACTACATGGACTACAAGGACAAGTTTTTGGCTTACTATAAGGGGTATCGCCAGAAGAGCCAGAACACATCGCTCATGTCCCAGTTGGGTCAAGGCAGGGCCACAGATCCTTACGACGAGTCTGAAGAGATGGTGGCACCACTCAATGATTTGCAGGCGGCGCTGGCGGCCCTTGTGAGACTAGGATTCCAGGGTGTGAAAGCGGAAGACCTCCCGAAGCTCTTGCCTCCGGATCCGTTCGCGCCTGCCATCGAGATCATGGCAGAGACCCGCGCTTACTTCCAGGGTTCGTTGTTCATGTGCACATGTCTGTCCTACCTTACCATACCTTTGCAGTTGCTTATAAGCGGGTAACGGATAACGTGCCCCTGGCGATCGACCACGAGCTTGTGCGCGGACTGGAGCAGGGTTTGGAGGAGGCTTTGTACAGGGGCCTGTCTATTGGCGGTTCGGAGGCGTCGAGTGTTTGCAGGGCGTTGACGCAGGAGCCGATAAACGTTTCTGCGAGGAGGGAGGAATTGGTCAAGAAGAGGGAGAGGTTGGAGAGTGCGAAGGCTGAGTTGCTTGGAATCTGATGTCCTCGCTTGGGTGTAGTACTGCTGCTGGAGGGACGAAGAGGTCGTGGCCCAATAGAATTGTAAAGTTCGACTGCTGGATATCTCTTACACCTCTCGGTACGCGATTCGGCGTATTGTCTGTCCATATACTTATACAACGTATACCGCATCTACTGAGTTGCGGGTAATAATGCATAGTTCATCATGCCTGCAGGTGCGTACTGCTGCTTGGTACCCTGGGTGCGATATGAAGGCACCGTGGTAATCAATCATCTGGAAATATTTGTCTTGATTCATGCAGGTTAACTTCGTCTCCTGGGAACCCGTAGGGGATATATATATCATAGAAGCAGGTACGTAGTGTGCTCCCGGCCGCCTCATGATATGTATGGAAGGATAGTTATGTTGTTAGCAAGCACATTGTGATTCATAACCTCAAATCCGCATGGTGCATCCCGGCGAGAGCTCAACGTTAGCGCTCAACCCGTCCCTTTGTTCTGCCAGTGATGAGTGCTAGACTTGTTCGGAAGGAATTATTTAACAGCTTGAAAGAGCGTAGGTCTGGGCTAGCTGGTCCGACCATCATGTTTAATTTCTCCTCAGTGGCCTTGGGTCAAAGATACTCGGGTATCCACAAGTCTAAAAATCCCACGTCACTCACCACACAATTTCGTCTATTTAGGGGCTTCCCCTCACTGCTTTTAATAAATTCTGGTCGTGGCGCCAGCCGGTATACCGGTGGTAGTACCCTCCGGGATCGCAACGGACATCGTTGCTCTTCAGTGTGTGTACATGTGTAGGTAGTAGTAAGCGGTACGTCTCTTGTCTGCTCTGCCTAATAATTATTGAGTTTCGGTCGTCTCAGGCTTACGCGAGTTAGTGCCACAATCCATGGCCATCGCAAGTCACAACAAAGCCACAGTGCAACGGCGTGCTATTTTGGTTCCTTCACTACAGCCGCCGGCGGTGCGACAATCGCGTGTTTTTTTGCGAGAATTCTCCACGAAGATGCCCTCCTGGCTGATATGATGTATTGGGCGCCTACCTCGACGCGTCTTCAACGGAATTGTGGGTGCAGAGAATCCTTTACCACCACCGAGTGCCGGTGTCATGACATCGCACGCGTCGAAGCGGTCGGCGACAGGCCAACACCCGCTTCTTCCAGCCCAAGGGCAACGCACGACTCAAATTTATATCCCTCTGGTGCCGGATAGAACCTTTGTGACATGGACGTTTGGGAAGGATACAGTGGTACGTGGGGCGGCAGCTCGATGTGCTTTAATAGGTGCCAATGGTTATGTGCGGGATAGATATGGAGGATATGGCCAGCGGTTCTGTTGCATACGGGTTTCGCTGCAGGTGAGAGGTCGATTCCGTGATAGGCACTGGGAATGTGGGCTTACAGACCCTGGCGTTAAGTCGTGGTGACTATGTCGATGAGGAGCTCTATATCCCTTGAGGTGCCTCCTGTTTTGTTAACCGTTCTTGGTACGCGTTCACGAGTAATACCACGACCTGCGAGCTGAAGGATCGCCGGGTGCAGGTATGGTCATCGGTTTCGTGATTTCGTACCGCGCTTCCAGCGGGTAAGTATCTGACTTTGCAGAGTTGCAGAACACTAGTGATGAATACTAATACTACCTTAAGCTATGATCGTTATTGGATGGGTCGTTCGTACTGGGCAGACGCGATTCGCAACGTCCGAACGCTCGCAAGGCTGATATGGTATCACGTCCCTCCTCGAATGACGGCCAAGACACAGGAAGAAATCGATAGTGGGGTGATGAAAAGAGGTGAAGAGGAGATGAGAAGGGTCATGGCGGAGAAGCGCCTTGCGCTGGAACTTCTTCAAGGGTGCGTCACCACCAGATGGCGTAGAACCGAACTGACATAGTCCGAAGCTTCGTTGTGGCTATGAAACATCATTTACGAGGTGAGGAGGTCCTCAACATGATAGTCCATGTCGTGAGACTCCTTCTTAGGGGAAATGGGTATCTACTACGAGGATTTCTACCACCTCGTCAGGCCTCTGCATGACGTAAGTTTGCTGCCAACACGTTCCAGAATCGATCCTCTTACTTGCCGCAGCACCCGCACCACCGCAACGAACCCAAGGAGCCACCTGAAGAACGCCAGGGGCCGCCAGAAAGCCTCCATCCATCCGTTCACATCGTCCACCGCCCTTCCGCTTCATCGTCCAAGAGGCGAAATTCCAGCTCGAACCAAGACGTTCTGATCAGCCCAGTGGTTCCGCCCATCAACGCTTACGGCACTTTTGATCCTGCCCACCCGCCGTACCTCGCGCACCGGGCGTCTTCCAGTGCGTCTGACCGTAGCGAAGACTCTGATAACCCGAACAGACCGCTGTTACCCGGCGCAATGCCCCGCGAGCACGGGTTTGTCAGCAAGATTTCCGGAGACCTCATTCCTTTTGAGAGCGTGTTCAGCACCGCTGTGGGGTGGGTTCGGCGCCTATTTGGGAAGAAGGAAAAGGATGTGCTCCCATCTGCGGTACGTTGGGCTTTCGCCATTGTACGTCCCGGAACACCGCGTTGATACGGTCGGTTACAGAATAATGAGACAGGCGAGGAAGGAGGTGTGGAGAGGAAATATGGAGAACCTAAGCAGCAATCGTACTTGACGCATGTCAAGCACCGCCCTCGTGTGGCTGGTGGAGGCGAGAATTTGCCGCTAGAGCTTCTGTGGTGCCTGAGTGAATGGTTTTCTGTCTTGGAAGACAGAGGTACTGTCCCTGGTGAGTGTAGTTGCCTTCATCGTGACGTCCTCCATTGAAGGGATTTGGGTTATGTCGTGCAGGGACTAGTTTGGGTGCTATGATTGCATATGTTGCGAATTTAGAAGACAGTCTTACAGGTCTCGAGAAGATATTGACGACGCCGCTACCATTGTACGTTAGTCCGTGAACAACCTCAGTTGCGGTGGCCTGACTTGCTTCGTTCGCAGCGTGTTCTCCGCGCATATCAGGCAGTACGTGCATTTTTCTATGCCCGGTTTGCTTTGCGCACTCACATACTGCGATAACAATAGCACGGTCTGGATATACCTGTTCTTCTTACCGTTCCAGCTTCTCCAGCAATTTGGCTGGTACACTATACCAGGTGTTATGATCGCGGCCTTCATCTACCTCGGTTTCTTGGCTGCAGGAGAGGAGATTGAACAGCCATTCGGTGCGATGCCCGTATTGTGGTTGGTAGCGATAGCTGACGATGGGCTTTTCCTATGCACCGCAGGTTATGATGAGGTACGATACTTTCTACGGTTGGTGGAGCAATACGATCATTGACGCATGTGTTGCAGAATGACCTGGATCTGGACTTATTTTGCAAGGATATCGTGGACGTCGAGATGAGGAGACTCCTGAAGAAGCCCGCGCCAAACGTCTACTCCGGGTCTCACCACACGGGGGGGACCGTGGTCGAGAATGTCAAGAAAGAGCAGAAGCAAGCGATAAACGTGTTCGGTCCCATCGACGGTGAAGAGTATTGAATATAGCAATGACAGGAGGTAATCGGAGACTAGGATGCAAAAGGAATTGTTAATTTAGCGGATATCTCTATCATTATTACTGGACATCTTCTATCTGAATGTCTTTGGCGCAGGACTCACAAAATCCGTCTTAGGACGTGGACGGTGTATATTTTTTTTGGCCCTTTGCTTGCGTCTCGTTCCAGCACCTAGCAGTATCAACGAGGTTTGGCCTTTGGTCCAATTATCTGGAGTACCCGTCTCTTGAGTAGGCGAGATGTAAACGGCGACTGACATTCATTGACGTCAGAACGTTCTATCTCATGTCAGGTGCGTGATTCTCCGTCTCGTATCTTCGCGCGACTGCCCAATAGATGACCGGTTGAATAGGACACGCTGCGTGGATTACATGACGGGTGCCGCATAAAGGGTCCGGCAGCCATTTTGGCGATTTCGTCGCCCCGTAGGACCATTTCCATTACTCTGCCATACTCGACTTGTATGGGGCCGAAGTAAGGTACAATCTGTGATTCAGCCGTATCGTGCCGATGACACAAGGCGGCTTGGTTTTATACACCCGGCAGCTGCTGCTTTCGTGCGGCTGCGTCGTCGTTTCATAGTGGCTCATCTTCACCATTCAAAGGAACGAACCCGCTTGAGTGGAAAAGTTTGCGTGGGCCTGCGACCCGCCAACTGGAATGTCTCTTCTCCCTCTAGCCCTCCTTGCTCTGACAGGGTATCTCCTGTGGCGTTACAACAACCGCTCTCGAACGGTTCGCTTGCCGCCTGGACCGGAGCCATTACCTTTCGTAGGGAGTCTGTTCGACGTATCCAGAAGAAATCCATATGAGACATTCATCGAATGGACAAAGACCTATGGTGCGCACGTTCCTCATCATTACATTGACACTCCTGGATCATCCAATAGGAGACATTGTATCAGCGAATGTAATGAGGCAGACAATAATCATCCTGGGAAGTTCCCAGACGGTCTACGACTTCTTGGACCGCTCCGCAATATACTCAGATCGCCCCTGCAGTATCATGGTTAGCGAATTGTTAGTCTTACCATTATGCATACCTCCCCGACAGTCAACTTAGGATTTAGAATGGGCTTCGGTTCCTCGCTTGCCCTGCTGCCTCACGATGACAGCTTTCGCAAGCAAATGAAGGCGTTTCGCCTCGGATTTGGCCCCGGTGTCATAAAGAAGTATTATCCTATCATATCGAGGGAATCTCGAACACTTCTTCACCGGTTACTATTGGATCCAGATGGTTTCATTCGGCATCTCCGTCTGTGAGCTAATATCGACGTTCTCTGATAGTTGCCTGGTCTAACTCATTGTAGGACTACAGCTGCGACAACCTTAGAGTCCATATTCGGCATACACATAAGTGGGTGGGACAACACACTCCTCAAGTGGGCAGAAGCAACTACGAATTCGGTGGGGGCTGGTATCATCCCCGGCACTTGGTTGGTTGAGCAAATCTCTTTCAGTGTGTTGTCGTTCCTTGTGGGTATGTTCTTGGTGGGTTCATGGTTCCGTCTGCAGTGAAGCATATCCCGACTTGGTTTCCACTCGCCACATTCAAACGACTTGCAGCCGAGGGGAAGCGGAACATAGAATATCTGCGTACCGTACCTCTATCACTCGTGAAGGATGAGCTGGTACGTGTGACCCACCAAACCGTTGTTATGCTCGCGTAAAGATTCCGGTTTATCTCTGCTGTCGCTCTGGCCCAGGCGCAAGGACAGACCAGTGTCTCTGCCCTGCCAACGATACTGATGAACGCGCGAGCATCACAAGATCGATCAGACCTAGAAGAGGTCGCTAATCTCGCCATGCTCTCAGGGTACACGGGTATGTTCCGACTACTTTGGTTTGACTTACTAGCTCATGAGGTAACTCTAGCGGCCATAGATACGGTAAGGATCTGCTGTCTTGCATGGCCTTGCTGACCCTACGACGTTCGTTAGACGTACGCTGTTTTGCAAGTCTTCTTTCTAGCAATGGCTATCCACCCCGAGGCGCAGCGGAAAGCGTCTCTCGAGCTTGACAACGTCGTCGGAACGGGCAGACTCCCAGGGCCTGACGATCGACCCAACCTTCCGTACTTAAACGCCCTTATAAAAGAAGTGATCAGGTGGAAGCCTGTCTCACCATTCGGTTAGTCTAGCGTCCAGATTCACTGATAACTTATCGAGTCATTGTCGTAGGACTTCCGCACTGTGCACGGGCCAGTAGTGAATATAGGGGGTATCACATCCCTCGCGGGTCAATTATAATGCCCAATTACTGGTAAGTGAATGGTCTGCAGTGTAGCCTTGTAAGGAGTTCACGTTGGGTGATATAGGGCATTACTTTCCAACCCAAGTACCTACCCCGAACCGCAGGACTTCAAACCTGAAAGATTCCTACAGGATGGCGTCTCTGGAAAACCCAATCCTGATCCAGATCAAGCGTTTGGCTCGGGTAGACGGTGCACTGTCTTGTCCGTGTCAGAATGCACATGGTCATCACTGACCAATGTCTCTCGTACAGAGCATGTCCCGGTCGCTGGTTCGCTGATGCTGCGTTATACAGTGTCATATCTCACGTCCTAGCGGTGTTTACAATCGAGCGACCTTTGGACCAGGATGGCAACGAGATACATCTCGAAGGGACCATGCACCCTAACTTCGTCTCGTATGCTATTGAGGTCCTTCATGCTATCACTTGCTCACAGAAATTATTGGCTATCTAGGAGCCCTGAACCATTCAAAGTTCGCATAACACCTCGCTCCAGTGCTGCAAAAGTTTTGATTGAGCAGGCTCAGGAAGAGTTGGCATGACACGCTGCACTGGATGGACGGGTGCCATAGATCATGCACATCGATTTTTAGTACAATGTCATCTTGGTGTCAGCTGAATGGGTCACATCACAATGGTCTCATCCTCCCGTACAAGAGATTCTAGACGCGTTGGTCAACAGCGCAATGTCATCTTGGTGTATATGTCGTTCCAAGGGTTCGCAGATATTCCACTGATCCTTGGCTTCCTCTGCTGACGCAAGACGCACTACACGATGCACTTGGGGTATGGCGTCTTACCGTCTGAGTAGTATTCTACAAGTTCTACAAGCTAGCTAGGGCCTAATGTGAGGATGCCTCCTGAGCTTGCCAAGACGATGGCGCACCACTAGTACTGGCTTTCGGTCCCAGCAACACACTGGTACGTGCGTCCTATCGGTCTCCTGCCGCACAATGAATACGCAGTGGCTGGTATAGTCCCCATTGCTCGTTGCAGCGGCGGTGGAAAGGGGAACTGTTACAGTGATGTGGTATCATGGACTCCGAGAAACACTAACAGTATGCAGAGATTGAGTTACTAAGCCCACACTCCCCGCAGCAGACTCCAACGTTGGCCTTTCAGACGCTGAAAGTGCTTCTATCTGTCACATAAACTTAAACTTGATGTCCCTTGTGGATTGACCGTCTCCGTCTCTAAACCGCATGAAGTTGGCCCAGTGTTGTGCCGGTCGACGACTAGTCCGTGCAGTCCACCCGTCGACTTGTCGACTAGTCGACAGTCCGGCGCGTCGACCGTAAGTCTTGTCGACTGTCCCACGGCGTTGTCGACTGTCCCACGGTGTACGAACAGCATGCAGCGGTTTCCCCCCGAAGGCAAAAGCCGAGAAGACTGGCCAGGGCCAGGCCAGGGACATCTTTTCCTGGTCAGCGATTGGCTCAGGCCTCCACGCATCAGTCCGGTCGACTATTCTCACGGTCGACCGTGGACTGTTGTCGACTAGTCGACGACTTGTCGACTTTGTTGACTTTGGTCGACTAGTCGTCGACCGGCACATCACTGAGTTGGCCTGTATGTAAACCAGATGAAGCCAGCTGCTTTCCGCTCATACTTAACGCCACCATATCAAAAGCGACGCAGGTTGGGAGGACCCCGGCATATGGGTACTGATGTTTGATCCTAAGTGCCCGATTTTCGGCCCTTGTGGCCTCACACATTTGGACCCGATATGTCCGCCTCTAGGATCCGGTCAGCCCAAATTGGGCTGTTTATGTCCGCATAAGTGACCTATGTTCGGGCGCCCCCCGGTGTGTCCGCCAAACGGATCCAACCTCGAAACCGGCACACGCCCAACGCTGCAACGAGTAGATCGTGACATGATTACTCCGGGATATTAGTCTTCCTAAGATCCACCACTGTTTCCAAAGCTTGCATTTCATTCACCGTTGCTGAGGATATACCTGGATATATACGAGACGAGCTGACAGTTGACTGAGGAGTATAAGAGACACCACTCAACCTAGTACAAGGACTACTGGGTGTGAGGTAGCTTTACTGCGCCCCCGTGCAAACATGTACAAATATACCATATTGAGAAGAATGTCACGTGATGTCGGCAAACGCGGGCTTCCTGCCGCGCGCGTGCCCGGCCATAGGAGTGTCTTCAAGTCTGGACTAAGAGGGTCATATAGACGGGGCAAAATAGATTTTCATTGAAATCTATATAGCTGTGATACATGTGGCTGACAAGGATGATATAAAAGCTAACAGTAAGGAAAATTAATAAACCCTAACCCTAAAAGCACAAAACAAAACAATTTGCAACGGCAGGATTCGAACTCCAGACGTCCAGCACTCGAGGCAGGCGGCATAACCACTGCACTAAAGAGGCAATACAAAGTGTATGCATTGAAATAATATTATGGCAATGGAATTGGCGTTTACTTAATACGGCTGGGTCCAGTTATTTTTAGTGACGCGGCCGGAGGGGTCGGAGGTCACATGATATGTTTCTCGAAAAGGTAATATTTGGTCGTGTTTACGCGGGGGCGCAATAGCAAAGACGCTGGGTGTGACATGTTGACACTTCGACGACTCGGTATGTCCGCCAGGTGATCGGACACCAAGACCGGCAAGGCCCTTGTGTCCGCCGTGATATATCGGACATGGACCGAAATTTTGGGCTTTATGTCCGCCTAAATATCCGACATAGGGCCTCAAAATTGGCCGTTTATGTCCGCACTAGGATCAAACATATATACCGGTATGCCGGGGTCCTAGGTTGGGGCATCGCCAACCCGGCCTTACACTAGTATCCCTGCAAGCCTGGTATGATTTCTTATATTCTTTGTTTCTACCTCGTTGCTGGGGCTTTTTTACTACGACGGTATATATAAACCTCCGACGCCTCCCCTTGCCTCCAGGCCCAAAATCATTACCGGTGACAGGAAATTTATTTGATCTACTAAGATCTCAGCCATGGGAGACATACGGATAATGGTCGAAGCTATATGGTGCTTGAGCATCCCCGCCTGCGTATGGTGTTCTTACGCTCCGACAGGAGAGATAGTGTCAGCAAGAGCGTTATGACAGACTGTGATCATGTTAGGGTCCTCTCGGGCAGTCAGTGACTTTCTGGAACAAACAACCACGTACGCCGATTGGCCATTCAATGTCATGATTTGTGACATGTTAGTGTGCCTTCGTCGTAGCTGGAGTCTCGTCTTACCGGTACGTCCTGTGCGCGTAATGGGCTTTGGTGCGACGTTAGGCGCCTGCTATCCAATCCGTTGCAGAGACCCACGCCTACTTACAAGGTACGCCTTCCCTGAGAGCCTGACCGCCCTCCCTTACAGTACCTTTACAATTGCTTACAACTGAGTCACGGACAAAGTGCCCCGCGCGATCGACCACAACCTTGTGCACCGATCGGAGAAGGGGCTAAAGGAGACTTTGTACAGGGATCTATCCATATGCGGCTCAGAGGCGTCGAGTATTTGCAGGGCGTTGACGCAGGAGCCGATGAATATTTCTGTGAGGAGGGAGGAGCCGGTTGGGAGGGTGAGGTTGGAGAGTACGCTCAGAGGACGACATCAGACCCTGATCAACCAACGATCGCAGTGCTGCTGCTGGAGGGTCAGAGAAACGGTCATGGCCTAGTTGTATCTCTCGTGCGTAAACGATTCGTCCGTTAGCGTATGCCGCCTCTATGGAGCTGCGAGTGCGATGTAAACGCCGTGGTGAATGATCGCCTGGAACTGCTTAGTTCAATCCGACGATGCTGACTTCGTCTCAAGGTCGCCGGAGGAATAATTAGATAGGAAGCAGGTACACGGCGTGTCCTCAGGCAAGCCGCATGCAAGTTATATAGAAAGCGCACTGTTATTCTTGCTTCAAATTTGGATGGATGCATTTGGACGAGAGCCCATCCCTTTCCCTGTCTCTCGCCAGTAATCAGTGAGACTCGTTTGGAGGATTCTAACAGCTTGAGAGTGCTATACCTTACTCTATCAGCCACACTGCGTTGACGATGGCCACTTCGCGATCGCAGGAAGAGCTCAAGCTCGGAATAGAACGATATGCCAGACCCCGGACACGTTTTGACAACCCTGGGTACGGGTAGTAATCACGTGCCCGTGATGCGTTGTGGCACAAGAAGAGAAATACGTCTCCCCTGTGAGAGGCCATAGGATCAGGCTATACAAGTCCATCGCCATTTTTTATGACTTTACATGAGTATCATTTTTTTTCTGTTTATGCCAATATTGTGGTAACCGGGAATGTAGTATCAAGATTTAGATGACTGGCGCATGAGCAAAGACTACCCAGGTAGGTAAGTTGCATGTGAGCAGCTATCTCTCCATACTTGCCTGAGATATATAGTTCAGAGAGCCTGAAATTGCTGCGATCCATCTGTTCCGTTAGTATCCTCGAGTAACACAGTATCAATTGACGCCACAATGTCAATCGTCGCGGGAAACATCAGCAAAAAGGCAGGCGCGCTTTGCCGCTTTCTGACTTAACTAAGGAAAATAAGGTCGCTTGGAAACTTTAGCGGTGCCTTAGTACCATTACTGCCTTAGTCTAAGAGAATCCGTACCCAGTCTACTAAGTTGGATGTATCTCAGCGAGTCAGTTGAGGTAAGACGTCAGGAGACGCTGCGCCAGGTGCGCTAAGGGGCAAATTCCTGTACTAAGGCATTCGATGAGCTCAGTAGATGTAATCTTAAGTTCCCCCAGTTCCTAAGGCACTCCTTACTAAGAATAGAGGCTTCCGAATCTATCAAGGACCTGATAATCACTAAGCGGTAATGTACCAGGACGCAAGAATTTAGTGTTAATGTACAAAGGCCGGAGGGATCAGGTAGTAACGTGGCCATAGCTAGTAAGAACACATTTTCATAATCAAGAGTACAGTAATATCGCGCAGAGCTAAGAACTGAGGCGGCTTCATCGCCCTCCTTGCCGCTCCTCCTCCTCCTTCACCTCCTCCTGCCTCTTCTTCCGCTCCTGCTCCTTCCGCTCCTGCTCCTTCCGCTCCTTCCTCTCCTTCTCCTCAGCCTCCTCCTCCTTCTTCTTGCACTTCTCCTCCTTCTTCAGCCTCTCCTTCTCGCGCGCATCCGTGAGTCGCTGATTCTACGCCTCCTCGGTCTCCATGTGGACGATACTGCAGCGCGGACTGGCAGGCGACGGCAGCGCAATGGGCGCTCCAGCCTGCGCCTGCTGCTT
>NW_006920416.1:1351356-1395177 GCF_000344685.1 Gloeophyllum trabeum ATCC 11539 | reverse complement strand
CCGTAATGCACCTTGGGATCTTCTCTGTTGCTCTCTCCGCTATGCCCATATGCCCAGCCTTCCCTATGTGTCTGCTGTTTCTCGCTGTTTGTTGAGCAGGTCTCTAGTTTACTTTAGGATACAACTCTTGTTAATGAGTAATGGATCATATGGTACTCTTAGGCCCTTACCTGGTCTGAGTCCTTCAAGTCAGCACGAGGCCTGCTATCAATATTATACCCTTAGTCTCAACTTGGGTGTAAAATGCTCCGTAACTTAGCCCTTAGCCGGTCTGAGGCCTTATGCGGGCATGACTTGATGCACTTGATAGATTGCACGCTGAGGTCTGACGCAACTTAAGTCTGTACTAAGGTAGCGGTGCTTAATCCCGAAAGGGGGCCCCCATGGATCAAGGATTCCTGTATTACCCATTGTAGGCCTTAATTTGTACTTATATCGACTTAGCGATATCCGCCGTTTTGCTGATGAATGCCACTATTACAATTGGCTCAGAGTCCGGGGTCCTATCCCGAAGGCAGGAAGGCAGGACGTCATTGTTTACTCGACTGTTGTGCATAAAATGCTTGTGCTGAAAGTGCCTTGCGCGCTGTCTTTCCCTCGACGACGACGACGGCGACGGCGACGTTATCGAGCTGTCCCTCAGCACGGTCTCGGTTTTGACTCTGGAGAAATCGGGAATCTGCCAGATCCAGGTGAGCGAGACTTCATCTTCGTGTCGTGGCGCACACAAGCGAGATTTGATGGGACTGGAGGTCGGCGGGTGGACGCCATGTTGCACATGTTCCGCCGGTTTATGCTGCATGACTGCTGAGAGGTGGACTTATGAATGCTTGCTGGCTCGTTCGTGTCTGGTAAGGACGGAGATACCCCACTTTGACGGAATATGAGGAGGCGAGTTGCCCTGGAATTTCCTGGATTTGGCAGAGTGCAAGCGAGGTGTATCAGTTCGGGGGTCCGTCACGCCCATCATAAGCTTGCTTGCGCAGTGTCCACTACATTCCTCTCCTTTCTGCTTTCTCCTACGCCAGCGCCGTTCCTTGCTGACTGCGCAACGTTGAAACGTGGTACCCAACCGTGCGCTGGTGTTAAGTATAGCGCGGCTGTAGTCTGCCCCGTGCGACCCTTCTTTCGCTCCTTCTCGCGTGACTTCGATTCCTCGCGTTGTGCTCTTAATATACTCAACCCCTTGTTTATCACAGCCTAACCCCTCCCGTCCTGCCCTCGTCCCACCATGTCGGAGGAACATCCGCCCCTACCCACCCCCGACCCCTTCACGACGGCGCCGACCACACCTGCGGGAGAGGTGCCTGCGCAGGACCACTCCGTCAGCGCGTCGTTGGAGAACGAGCCCGCCCCCCAGCCCCCGCAGGCGCCCTTCATGTCTTCCGGTCCCAACAACAGCGCACCCTCCATTCAACCGACGATAGGCACCCCACGAGACTCGTACGCCGCCACGCCGCTGGGCTTCAACGGGGCACCCGGCACGCCTGCGGAGAGCGGCGCGCTCTTGGCCGACGAAAAAGCAGCATCAGGAGCAGGTTCTGCTGCTACCTCCAACGCGGCTCTGGCTGCTGCTGCTGACGGCGTGGCCGCGAAGGAGGCAGGTGTTGCGCCCCCGGACAGGAGGGCCGTCTGGCGGAGAAGGCTGAGGTGGATCATTCCCTTGTCACTATTCGCGATCGCGGCCATCGTACTAGTAATTGTCTTGCCCGTGGTGCTGGTTGCTGATAAGAAAGATGGTGGGAGCGGGGGCTCTGGCGGAAGCGGGAAGCCTGCGAAGGGGAATCCGGAAAGTCCAAATGGCGCCACGACTGGTGGGGACGGCAGTCAGATTGTCACGCCGAATGGTACATTCACATACAAGAATCCGTATGGAGGCATTTGTGAGTGTGCTTCCTCTGTTTATCGTCCTGCACTCATGCAATCCAGGGGTGTATGATCCAAATGACCCCTTCAATGACAACGCGTACCCGAACTCTTGGACTCCACCACTCAACACCAGTTGGACATGGGGCCAGGATAAGTTGTATGGTGTCAACCTTGGCGGGTGGTTTGTTCTCGAGCCGTTCATCACGCCCGCACTGTACCAGAAGTACCCCGGCGCGATCGACGAGTGGACCCTGAGCGAGGCGATGCGGAACGATACCAGCGAGGGTGGGGGTATTGGCCAGATCGAAGAACATTATAACACGTTCATTGTGAGACTGCTCGACAGCCAAGTATCCGATGGGCGTGATTGCTGATTCTTGGTTTGATGTGCAGACCGAAGAGGACTTCGCGCAGATCGCGGGCGCAGGTCTGAATTGGATCCGCGTGCCCATCCCGTACTGGGCCATCGAGACATGGGAGGGCGAACCGTTCCTTGAGGGTGTTGCGTGGAAGTAAGTTTGCCAGCGTGCTCAGGTGATAGATTTGATCATTGATGGGCTTTGCTACAAGGTATATACTGCGTATGTTCGAATGGGCAAGAAAGTACGGTTTGAGGATCTACCTTGACCTTCACACGGTTCCTGGGTCCCAGAATGGTTAGCAAGAGCATCTGGCAGCTGGAGCAATTTGTATCATCTTTCTGACGGGTCGTTATACAGGGTACAACCATTCCGGAAGATTTGGCGAAGTCAACTTTTTATTCGGCGTGATGGGTATTGCCAACGCCCAGCGGACGATGGATTACATCAGGATCATCGCAGAGTTCATCTCGCAACCCGAGTACAAGAACGTCGTGCCGATATTTGGGATCGTGAACGAGCCACTGCTCACACAGATCGGCCAGGACACTTTGACGCGGTTGTAAGTAATCTCGGTTAACATGTACGGCAAAAGACGCTTGGGCTGATGGCAGAATGCAGCTATCTGCAGGCCCACGACATGATCAGAGGACTTGCAGGTTATGGTGCCGGCAACGGGCCTTACATCGCTATTCACGATGGTTTCATTGCCGACAATGCCTGGGCTGATTTCCTCCCCGGGTCTGACCGCATCATCCTCGACACTCACCCGTATTTCGCATTCGACGGCGCTCCGAACAACGCGCCCATCGCCACCACTGACCCGAATGTCGGCGGCGTCTGGCCTCAGCAGGCGTGCAATGGCTGGGGTCCCAATATGAACCAGAGCCAGGAAGCCTTTGGCGTTACCGTAGCGGGCGAGTGGAGTGTCGGATATAATGATTGTGGTTTGTTCGTAGAGGGTGTGAACATTGCGCCGAAGTATGTGGGCGATTGTAGTATCTTTGAGGATGCGAGTCAGTGGAACCAGACGATGAAGGATGGCTTGAAGATGTTTGCGATGGCTACCATGGATGCGTTGCAGAATTGGTTCTTTTGGACGTGGAAGGTCGGTCATATGGTTCGGAGATATAGGATGCCGTTACTGACATGTGTGACTGTAGATTGGCAATTCCTCCACGACCAACACTGTGCAAGCACCTTTGTGGTCCTACCAGCTCGGCCTTGAGGGCGGTTGGATACCAACTGATCCTCGAGAAGCAGTCGGCACTTGCGCCTCTCTGTCTGTCAGCGGGCCCGTCTTCAATGGTTCCTTCCAGTCATGGCAGACTGGTGGCTCAGGCGCCGGAACCATCGCCGCCACTGCACTAGCTTCGTTCTCGCAATACCCGCCGCCGTCGCTCTCAGGCATACCCGACCCGAACGGCGTGTCGCTGCTGCCGGTATATACGAGCACCGGCTCGGTCGTTACGCTGTCGATGCCGACGTTCACGAATAAGATTACGGTGTCGGAGGGTGATGGATGGTATGATGCCAGCGACACGGGCGCGGCACCGACGGCGATTGAGGGGTGCACGTACTTGAATCCTTGGAGCGCGGCGAATGCCCCGATGCCGACTGCGGTGTGTACGGGTGGGGGCGCAGCTGAGGCAATTGTCACTGTTGCGCCTAGGCCATGAGGGCGGACATACGGTTTTCTTTGGGGATGAGTTACCTATGATACCTTTCCGCTCCTTAGCATCGGACAAACACATCATATCATTTAGTGTTGCTGGATATGCGACCCAGATCTGTCTGGCGTTTGAGACAGGCCTTACTGGCTCTCCGGGCTTTCGGGAGTCCGTACTATGAGCCAATAGGACCCTAACTTATAATACACGTCTGTATGTTTCCTAGAGCATTCATATATCGTTACGCGAGTGGGATATTGTAGTGGTGGCGCTGGTTAGGAACCGGTCAGGTACGAGATGGTCCGGCACCGGCGACCCTGAGACGAGTGTCTTATTGCGACGCTAGAGCTGCCTCCGCGTGGGCGAAGCAGGAACATCTGAATCCAGGTTTGCTAGACCTTTCAACGTTGCCCTTCGCTGACTGGATGCAATGTACCTTGACGATTCGTGCAAAACTGCGCCCTCAAGACCGTATCCAGAGTGCTGATCAGGACCGAACGGTCGAACATACCGGTCGCATGCGCACTGAGGCCGATGCTGCGCTCAGCAAGGTTAGGGAAATTCCGGATTAAGAGGCTATTAGAAAGTTGTTGAGGGCGAAAAGGTTGCGAGAATGCCATCAAACTTGTGAATATGCATATGCAAGACTGACCCCATGTTCGGCGTAGGGAAAGATCGTTCTCCAGTACTCCATGGCAGTGGCCGTGCTGCTTCGGAGCCTTCGTAGGCAGGACAAAGCAAATGAACTCGCGGATTGGACGGTCCAGATGCAATCGAGCCCGCGACGGCGCGTGGACACAACCGCGCCACAGCGCAAAATTCGCCTCCGGAGCAGTGTGGACGCAAGTAATTCGGTGCGAGTTGTCCATCGGCCAACCGGATTGAGGCGCTCGTTTGTTCATGTTCGGCAAGCCACGAAAGAGTGCAATATATCATAGCCTTGACGGGCTTCATGAAAATATAATGACGGTGATCGTTATGATGTCTGATGAAGTAGAATCAGGGACTGACCTTGTTGACTAGCAGCACAGGGCCTTCTACTACTTGCTGATTCCCGTTCGCCGCCGCATTCCTTAACGCATTGACCACATTTGAAGGCTGCCTTATAGCCGGGCACACCTCTGTTCTTGCACCATGGAGTCGGCCGCGTCTGTGCTAGAACATAGCAAGCTGACCATGATCCTAGCAGGCCATGAGGGAGGCAATGCTAGCTTCGGGACGGCGGTGCTTTCCTGACCGTCGCTTGCGTACGTGGGGAGGTGAAACGCAAGCGCTCAGTTCATGACCCAAGCAAGATAAGGTCGCCGACCCTCCGGATCCGCTCACCTGGCCGAACATGTGTAATTTGGAACGGGGGACCGTCCGTGGACTCACCCTAAACCGAAGCATGGCCCCTTCTGAATTTCTGTGCACGTAAGTAACCAGAAGTCTGGTTCTTCGAGCGGTGGCTCCACTCTACACAGTCAGACGCACTGCCTAAATCTTCAGGGAAGCTGCCCATAAAATTTCCTTCTCCTTGATGCTCATCGTCCAGGGTCTTGACAGATCCACACTCATGGAAAACATGGCTGGTATCCGCCGATGCGGAAGGAACCAAGCGGCCATGTCAATGCCACATCTGGATGTGATACTTCCCACCGAGGCTTCCTCTCAGCAATTATGTCAAATTTCTTGTTCGTAAAACGAACCGTGACGCCTGTCTCGCCGCCGTGTGCAATCAGTCTAGCAATCTCAGCCCCTCTTTTGACCGTTCCGACCTCGTCGCTGTACAGCAGATCCCTAGCTATGGTAACTTACAGCGAGGATGCCGTCCTGACCGACTACCACGCCCATCGTCGATAAGCGGGTTTCTGCCGTCGTCACGCATGGAAGTCTCGCCTGCTTCCTCCTTACTTTGTCACGATCCCACCTCGCCTCTAGTATCTCTGGGTCCGGTTTCGACGGGGAGCAGCCGATTCGGCGCAGTATCATCGTTAGCAGCGCTCCAAGAGGTCATCGGAGGTAATGACAAGGTCGAATATGATGGCGATTTGAATCCAACCAGCCCGCGGTAGACCCGCGGAGTACTCATACGTCAGCGTCAGTAGTCCATCACCTCACACCGACGTACACGACGCCTGGGCACTCTCTGGAGCTTGCAAATTATCGGCCGCAAAATCAAGAATATTATGCTCCCAAATTTTCACTTAAAATGGTATTACGCATCATCCCATTATTGCCTTCCGAACTTGGTATCTGTTGCCCGCTGCTCCAGGCTGTCGTCGATACGCAGTGCCTATAGGACTCTGCCTTGTACCTCCGAAGTCACCATTCACGACGTTCTCACATATCAGTCCACATCCATACGGGGACAAGAGACAGCAGCCCACGAGCTGGATGGTCCGGGTCCGTGTTCTTTTGTCTTTCTAGTGACCGCTGGTCTGATCGCCAGACTTGTAGGGTAGAAAAGAATCGGCACTTAGTAATTTCTTACTTCCCGCGTGGAATCGCCTACCAGCTGTATCCATCAAAACCGGCTGCCGCTGCTAACTCATGACTGCTTTGTCTTCCATCTATTGACTTGGAGGGTTTGGAAACCTTCGGCAGGTTAGTTCTACTGATATAGTCTTCCTTCCTGGTGGGAGCTCAATGGCACTCCGGTCCTCCAGACGCATGGCGAGGTTGCCGAATGTCGGGCGCAGAGAGTTTGGCCTACGATACTGACTCGGTAATTTACCTTCGTCGATGCCTGTTTCGATTTAATTTGCTTCTCAATCATCATCAGGATGTCCCCCGTTCCGTGTTCGTGCTCCAGGTTTGGCACTTACACCTTGCCTTCTATCGAGACAGCCAGGCCTCGCCACAGCGAATGAGGCAAGGGCAAGTCCTCAACCGAACGATGCGTCATTCATTGATGTGCAGAGGCTGGTCACGTACAATGACTGTCAATTATCGTATAGGGGCCGCCTCAATTCCACGATGTCGTCGCGTTATGTTGGACTGTCGTTATATCCCCGCTGTGCAGACTTTGTTCGTTTCTACATCGCGCCCGAATTTCCACCCTGCTGAATTTCCAGAAAGCCTCAGGAATCAGGATCTGTGATACGCCCAGTTGTGTGGCCTGCCGTAACGCTCAGAGATCTTTGATGCTATAACGTTAGGACTCGATCCGAGAGTACTCCGCTTCCCGCTTTCCGCTTCTCGTCTCGCGGTGTCTGCTCGTGGCTTTTAATAGCGTCAGGAGTGCCTCAATAGATCCTTTACAGGACCTGTACAAGTTCTGCACGAGGTGAGCGTTCGAGCAGGATTTCTCTTGGTGCCCGTGGTAAGATGTGATGCAGGGACAAGGCCTGCCACTCATGGTTGTGTTCGATGAACGACGTCAATGAAAGGGCCAGAGTGCCTTACCACATATCATGCACACCTTGTTGGACGATAATGGCCACGAGTACAGGTGGACTGGCTCAGACGAAGCAGCGCTGAAGTTCACAAAACGCCCATTGACGTGCCTAGTAAAAGCCAGCGATCACTGGCACTTCCACGATCAATCCGACTGGCGTTCAAGCGTCACCGTTTCCTTGGGTCCGCCCGCTATTTTCAACTGCACCGTTCTGTCTTCTGCCTACCTCGGCTCATCTATCAAAGGAAGAATACGGATGGTCAGAGAACTGCAGAATATGTCCTGCGCGCAATCGCTGATATATTGCATTTCTCCTTCCTGACCACCTTTAGGTGCTGCGGATGTGAATGCGGTATTTGGTTATAGCCCTGAGATATTGCGTTCCCATTCAAACGTGCTTCGAACAGTGTCGTCTCAAGAGAAGACACTAGCTTCTCTGGTAAAACGACTTCTGTTACTCTGCATGGAGGTTCAAACCGACAATTATCTTAAAGCTGGGGCACGGATTGGTTGCTGTTTTGGCCATGGATGAATCGTGAGATCGAAATTTGTCTTCCGTCCTTCCCGAACATAGAATAGTACAGCTGGTGCCGCGCTTCGTATTCGCGGATCTGCAACATGAGGAGGGGCTGAACGTCGCGGCCTTTGCACCGATATAACTACGATAAGACAGGCGCTCACTAGCCTGAGTACTCGAGCGCTTTGCAGCGACGCAGAGGCGGCACTGGCAGAGCCGACGGCAGAGTGCAGAGTTGAGACGGAACGAAGCTTGGGCTGTAAAGACTGACATAAACCTAATTAGTGAATCACTTTCGAGTCCATCGCGCTGCAATTGTGGATTGTAGTTGTGAAACCGTGGTAGATGCCACATTTACCAAATTAGGGTATTCGCGCCCACACACCTCTCTTCGTCATACACCGTGACTTATGGTTACGCCACACATCGAGCAGTATCTACAACTTGAATCTGTGCCACTTTTCGACATATAGCAACTGTAGTCTCAGCAGTGGATTCCAAAAGTTCTACTCCCGGCACAGAGCAGCCAGCAGAGGCAGGTGGTCTCCTGGCGAAAATAGCATTTTGGTGTGTTGCGCGTGGTTGTCTCGGCCTTGGCGGTGATATGCCAGGGTCAAGGTTTGCCCGGTGATACCACGCTTCGGTGTGCTAGAAGACAAGTTATCCAAAGCCCCACGCAAGTCGCTTGAAGACTCCGTATACAGAAGGTACGCATGCGTATAGCATCCCGGTCGATATTAACGACAGTGTAAGGATAGCAGGGGGTAACTCTATATCTACACTCAGGTAAGTCGACAATTTCCGGGAGCTGTCGCGATGGTTTGATACTGATAGCTCTGAAGATCTCCATCGGTGGCTGCGTGAATGCCCTCAGGGTTGTCTTTAATCTGTATTCGTGGTGAGTCCTACCTGAGGGTGCAGCAGTTCAATGAAGTATCACCAGGGCGCTCTGGGTCGTATCTTTTTATTCAGACCGCCACTGTGTGCCCACTGCAATATCTGCTCCCCGACTGCGCAATGTCAACTCACTCTTAACTCCACTCTGTCTACTGCATCCGCTTATTTCAGGCTCTGCCCGAGGTTGGGCCGCCTCCACTACTTTGTAGGTGCATTTGCTAGATTTATCGACCGAATATATCCCATGGTATCTTGAGCCGAATAAGCCGTCAGATGCATCACGTAGCATCCGTATCCCAGGAGATCCTGCTCGGTACGTCCATGTGGCTCTTGATATGCGGGCTCCTTAGTAAGACTATATCTTCCTCGAGCCCTTCAGTTGTGCCTTAGCGCATCTCAAGTAAAGCGGGGAAAGTTAGCTGATTTTGATGCTCTGCTTGGGTGTCTCGCATGTCCATTATTCTACAACTGGCGATGACGATGAGATGCTCATTGGTGAACGGATTAAAACAACAACGATGTGTCTACAGCGAGCCGTTTGGGTTCCCGTTAACGAGATGGGGTCAGATAACCCTAGGACAATTTCTGTGGAGCGTAACGAAGATTCCTTCCTAGTCCACAGTGTTGCGACGGTGAGCCACAATAAAGCAGTAAATGCTCTGTCAACAGTCGCCTTACAGCAGCAGTTTTGCGACTGTCGGGTCTAGCTGGGCTGTCACCTTGCTTACTCTACTATCTCCTATTGAATTACCATATGGTCGGTGGATTTGCGACGACCGAAGGTTGCTGATACTGTCCGCCAAGGTAAGCAGCTCTCTTTCTTCGCCGTTTTTAACTTTTTCTAACTGCGCCTGGCGGTTCGTTCTTCACTTCAAGACACGACACCTGTCCAAGTCTTCCGGGGAGGGCGGCTGTTTCAGAATGGATCTGCAGCTCGTACATCCAGAGGAGCGGCGTACGCACTTTCCGTCAACTTGGCCGTCTTTCGAGCTACACCGTGTCTTCTATACCAGATGAGACAGCTTAGACAACACCCTCCTCTATTGCCGTGGAAAGTCGGGTTCGATGTTGTGAAGGAGCCCATGGGGCTGGCCCGTGCCTCTTTATGCC
Source organism: Gloeophyllum trabeum ATCC 11539 (assembly GCF_000344685.1). Classification (NCBI taxonomy): domain Eukaryota; kingdom Fungi; phylum Basidiomycota; class Agaricomycetes; order Gloeophyllales; family Gloeophyllaceae; genus Gloeophyllum; species Gloeophyllum trabeum. Next base: position 1,385,376 of record NW_006920416.1, on the reverse strand, counting down.
TGGATCCTGGCTCAAATTCAGCGACTGAAATTTTTTGGCTCCTGATGGTGGCTTGTCTTTCCTATGTCTCCGCAATACTGTGGATCCGTATGACGACCGCAGCAAATCTCCTCTCAGTAAGTATGAGTACCTATACTTTACTCATGGAATTCGTGGCTCAGGACGACGAACGTGCTCTCCAATGCCGCCACGGAATTCCCTGTCTATCGCTCAGAATGTCTTTGGAGGTGCCTATCTGTCCCGTCACCGCCGCCTCTTGACATTCGCGGTTGGCGTCTACGGGAAGACGAGCTCTAACTCACCACGAGCAGGTTCCAGGCAAGCCGCGTTCTCCGCAGCTGCCGGCAGCACTCTCCTCGGGCAGAATACATCACCTTGGATCCCATCATCAAGGACCTGTCTCGTTCTGAATACGTTTGCGACTCAGGAAGAGAACGGGGAAGCCGCTCTCAGGACGCTCTCCTATTACAGCGGCTGTGTCCGGGCAGGCTCCATACTTGTCTGTCTTGTGGCACCCCGCCGTCGTATCTGAGCCCGCTCCCCCCTATCTCGCTTCATGATTCCCGACTCTGGCGGTGTTCTAGTAATCACCGTCTACAGGTCCCGGTACGCGATACTATGCATGGGCGCCCTTCACCTGCCCTCTCTAACCTCTGTCCGATGCGCTTGTGGCACGTCGACATTCGAGGCACCGCCGAGCGGGGTGCGCAGCAATGCAGGCATTTGCAGCCCCGAGCATCCCCCCGCAGCAGGAAACCCATCAGGCCCGTTGACAGTATTATCTTCCATGCGAGCCTGCTGCCTCGGACATATCCTATCAGCAGAGTCAGTGCGAGCGGGACCGTGCAGCGGCTGCTGGCCTGGAGGACCCGAATGCGGTCGGTAGCCTCATTTCCGGCTTCCGTTCCTCCTGTCAGAGATCCAGGCAGGCACCTTCGATTGACAAAGATCATGATTGTGGACGACGTGCGAGTGGACGCCGGCCGCGGGGTAGGCGCATCGCCCTTTTGTGACGACAATCCAGGCTGACATGATGCCCGGTGTGCGCACCCACAAAGCCAAAGGGGAGATCAGTGGTCGATAGCCTCGTGTCTCTTCGATTCCGTGCCACCAGGACTGCGGGTTTCCCACGAGGCCCGTCTCGCCACCACAAAGCCACATGGATACCATCGCTCTGGCGGGGTCGTTCTTTCCCGGTCACTCGAGTTCCGCGGAGAGTTTATACCTCCCTCCACGAAAACGTGGTAAGGAGTGCCTAAAGTCACTATCGGGGTTTGAGCTAGTCAACGGCTTCCGCTCCACTTGGTCAGAGAAACACGTTTTGAGGTGCGCGATGCCCTTTGTTGTCCGTTTCGGGTCCCAAGGCTCTGGAGACGAGAGGGAGCGGGGGAAAGCTCTCCAGACTCCAGTGTATTACACTTGGATATACCGTGCTTCTCGTGGCTGGAAGGTCGGGTGAAGTAAGGAGATCGCGCGTACGAGGTCGATTGCCCCGTCAGTAGCGCGTCGATGCCGGCTTTGCCGTCGCTGTCATCTCCCAGAGTAAGTATATCGTTTCCTTATTTCTATCGAAGGTTTAGTGGAGGTTCGTTGCCCGAAGAGATGTTCAGAAAATAAGACTATTACGCGATGCCGTTCGCGCTATTATTCCTGGGGAGTAGTTGGCTAGGCTGCCATGTACTTTGCTATCGATGGATGTGCCGTTATCCCAGCCACGGTAAGATCATAAACGAAGGCGAACCATGATCTCGGGCTTCCCGAGGGGGCGGGCCGACGATTCCGCGCTTCTTTCATTATGAAGAAGGTTAGCGTCGCTTAGATAAGCCAACTTTGTCAGATTCGCGATTATCCGTGGCGGGGCGCCTGCCAGAAGCGTTCGTATGTTCTTTTCCGTGTTTGCCGCTCGTGTTCAATCGTGTTGCATATGCAGGTGTATTTGTATGATGAACAGACTGTTTGCTTGAGCGTGGGCAGCGTTAGACCAAGCGCCGAGCGGTGCATAGCAATCACGCAGCGTCTGTCATATTTTCGGGCCACAAAGACGACCGTCCCAGTGCGGGAGCGGCGGCATGTGGCATACATCGTCTACAGTGAATTGCATCGAGAGCGGAACGGTGCCGCAACCTGTTCCGCTCTCACCTGGGTCGGTGCGCATCGACCACCGACGGTTCGCATGATTAATGCGATGCGATTTTGTAGAGAACCAAAACCAGCGCCGTGTCTTCTCATGCAGTGCAGTAGGATAGACGCTGCAATCAACGCATCGCTCCGCGGGGTTGAGGAGAAGCGGAAGGACCTGTGGTCTTCAGCATGTATTGCGCATGCTGATTCATCACAAGATTTACGCCCCAGCATAGTCAGAGGACGAATATGACGATTCTGAGCTGAGCATGCCCGGGAGGACGGCTTGGGACTGGGTTTCCCGAAAGAGCGACTAGGCGTTATACCGGGCGCGGTGATGCTCACATCTCCTTATCCGTGCCCGCCGCACCGATGGTTGGCGCTGTCACCGGGGACGCTCATTAATCGCGAGCAGCAGACGTCGGTCGGTCGGGTCCCCGCGCCCGCCAATATTGTCTGATAGGGAACGAGTCAGTGGTGGATATTCGCGCGTTATAGCCCCCGCTGCCGTATATGTTTTCTGAACCCAGCGAAGTCGCGAGCGTCTGTTCGGCATAGAGAACGCGTGCACGAGGCGCGAGGATGTCCATAGGCGTCACGATCGACAGGCGTTTGCGGTAGGTTGGGCCCACTGGCACGCTGGAAAGCGGTTGGCACTCCGACGGGGCGTGAGAAAGTGAAATACCTTGAAACTTTAATGTCTGTGGGGAAATATATCAGAACCCGATTGCTGGTGGAGGCTTCTGGGGCTAGATCGCGAGATTCTGTTGACTGCTTTATGACGAAAAGAGCTCTGAGAGCCCGGCAGGGCCGCTGAGTTTGGGATAGTACTATGGCCTTGTTGGGTTTTTGGCTCTGCTATTCGGATCGATGGGGCGCCCCGCGGTGGTGGTGAGTTGGCGCAGAGTTTATTTCGAGGCGAAGGCGCGTAGCAGAGCCCTATCACCGCTGGAAGACGAGGGCCGTGGTTCGAACTGCCGCCAGTGGGAGGCTCGCGCGTGGCGGATGCGTCAACGAAGGGGGTTCGGGGGATGTGTCCGGGGGCGGCCGACGCCCTTCACGCCAGTCCGTTTGAATCGTGATTCCCCCGAGGAGCGATCGAAGCAGGCCTGCGAGATCTCAGCTGGCGCGTTTCCTGAAACGCATTCGACCATCTCGGGCTGCAATCTCGAAAGGCCCCGGCGGCCTCGATTTAATTACGCGTTGTATTTCCAAGAAAATACATAACGACGCGTGTCGGGGAGATTACAAGGCGATTATTGGTCAGACGCGGGTCGTAATGATAATCAACGCGCTGGACTCCGTGGCTGTGGCGCACCGACCGAGGCAAGGTAATTACCGTCCGGCGACGCTGCTTCTTCTTGACGTTGCTTCGACCGAAGATCCGTTTTCCAGCCCGAAACTGAACTCACCCTTTGCATTTTCACACTCCGGCGATCCACCGATCCCGTGGCGGCCCAGTGCCTATAAGAAATACCATCCAGCTTCTCGCTTTTATGCCGACCAGCCCTCGGTCCTCCCTCGTCGTCCCCGACAGCGTCCGCCATGGCCTTCCAACCCTCGCCCGACCACGCCCGCCTCTCCCCCGCCACCGTCGTGGACGTCGACGTCGACGTCGAGCCCGACTCCCAGGAGCTCGCCCAGAGCGCCCTCCATGCCATCGTCAACGGTCGCAAAAGCTGGAAAACCATCAGAGGCAAAAGCGAGGCCGTCTGGCCACCCTACCTCGAGGGTGCCCTCATCGAAGGCATGTGTCCTACTTTTGACGCGTCGAACACGCGTCACTGCTTCTTTGGTCTAATTATTACACGCTAGGACTGCAAAAGTACCGCCAGACGGAGGGCCTCAGGGTCTCTGCCCTAGGCGGCGGTCGCTTCCCCATGCGCAATAGGTTTATCTCTGAGCATATCAAGAAAACCACAGGAAAGCATCGGACGCCAAAACAAGTCGGGAGCCGTCTCCAGCAATTGAGGGACACGCGGGGCGGAAAGCAGGGTGAGCGCAGTTCTGCCTCTCTCACGCATGACCTGCACTCTCTCCCCTTTACTGACTATATGCGCATTTATTAGTCCTCAAGCTGCTTTCAGACCGCAATCCACCTGGCTCCTCCAGCTCCCTGCATTCTTCACCCTCTTCCATTGAATCGGACGGTAAAGGATATACCCCGGGTCCTTCGGATAGGTCGTTCGAAACCACCATCGTCAATATACCCATCCTCCGGCCACACACCAGCGGCTACAGCACTCCTACTAATATCTCGACCTCGTCGGCACACTCCTCGCCCTCGACACCCGATACCCTCAGGTCTCCCGTATCCCCAGTCTCGCCGTCCTCACCAGGACCCTCTGGCATACGGACCCCGTCGCCAGGCCACTTGCTCAATCATCTATCTGTCGGGCCTGCACGACCCATCAGACAGATTGACAACACGCTGACGTTCGTCTCCCATTGGCCTCTACCGGGTCCGGGAGTTGCGGCAGATACACCTTACTGCTATCTCAGCGAATTTGTTGTCAGCGGGCCACAGGGCGAGGTTCATCGAGAGTACACCAACCTTCAACTGGTCGAGAAGCTCCCTCCCTCCGGTGATGGGACTATGGAGGCAAAGGAGAGGTATTTGTATCGTACCATGCTCGTCCCGCTCTTCTGGGAGAGATTGTGTCAGAGCTCCGGTACGTCCTATCATGGTGCGTTGTCAGCACCAATTAGCTGACGGTCTCTTGTCTCTAGACCCTACCCAATACACAATCAAGCAGGAGATTGTCAAGACCAAGCGCGACCGATCCTCTGCGGGATCGTCCGCCTCGACGCCGGATCTCCGTTTGCTTTCACGGTCACCGTCCATCGAGCCAACTGTTTCCACAGATGCCTCAGAGAAGATCGCCGTGCTCTCCATGCGTTATCAGTTCGTTTACCACTCTTCGGCTGATGTCGGCATTGGGGCGGGTATCTGGCCTACCAATATTAGCTCTCGACTGGCGGTGCCCCGCGATGAGCGACGCGTAAGTGGCCTAGCAATATTCTTGCTTAGGGATGACGCTGACGAAATACGCCGTGCTTCCAGCCATCAACAGCATCCTCGGCTTCGAGCTACATCTCCGATGAGGTCGACCCCAACTTTGCATTCAGCTTTGGGATGGACGTCGACCCTGCGTCTGGGTCCGACCAGCTCCATTACGACCCTTCGGCTATCGATGAGATGCTCTCGTCGCATACCGACCTCATGCTATCGCAAGAGAACAACATACTGCTCCCGCCGTTGATGCTCGACGCGAAACCCGAGATGCCGACCAACTGGTCTGCACCGGTGACCCCTGTGGATGCTACGTTCTCCAATGCCGCCAATATGGTCTTCACGCCCAATCCTGTTGCGATGAACGCCTTCTCGGGTCCTGGAGTGCCGGGGTACCAGCAGTTTGGTGGGGAGTGGGAAGGGCCGGGCGGTGGGTATCCTTACCGCTTTGCCGAAGCGCAGATACAGATGCAGTTGTCTGTGCAGGAGGACTTGGACCTCAAGACCGGGCGCGGCATCCCACCTATTGATTTCGCATTCATGGACGAGGGATTGAAGATTCTCTCTCCGCCGCGGTCTGCTCAAGTCAATTACCCTTCGCCACACGATCTGGAGGGCATCCTTGGGACAAGGCTATAACGCTCGTCGGCATGCAAGGGCCGGAAGAGGAACAATGTATTTTTTGGAATGTTTCGCTATGTCGTATGCTCCTGCTGTCTGGCTTGTGCTGATTCTGTCTATCTTCCATCGTCTTGTTGTTTTGCCCGCGCTTTTTGTATCACTGATCATCGCATGCGCATGCTTATCATCTATAGCCCTTTTTTATATAGCTGTCTCACTACTACCCTCACCTCATACCACCCATATTTCTCATCCTAATTCATCCACACTGCATACCATCCACTTCACTCATCTGTCGGATTGGACTTTTTCGACCACTTTACTGCGTACTCACTATTCATACTGCTATTGACCTTTGCTTTATTTCGCGTTCTGCTTAGACTTTGTTTGACTTTTGGGGCCGCCCATGCTTGCGCTTACGGTTCGTCGTCGTCAACCATACCTACGTCCTTTGTTTTCGAGTATTGCTTATGCGTAGCTTTCATCTTATTCTTGGATTAGTACATAGTAGGTGCTCAGTTAATACGTAATGGTCATTGCGGTTCTGTATATACTGGCTCGAAAGGACGAAGAGAATAAAGAAATCGGTGGATTGGCCTTCGTTCTATAGTACGTTCGTACGTTTGATATCATCGCGCTCTGCCCCCACCAGGGGAGATGGGTAGTTCCGTATCTGGTTCTATCTCAATGAATTGTGGGTATCTAGACTATTCTTACGCAGGACCCTCTGGGTATCACCCGATGGTGTGGTGTGAGATTGGGTTCGGGCTCGCGGCTTTTGGTTAGGATTAAGGTCACGGCCGGGGATGGAAGAGGAGGGAAGAGGGAGGGGGATTCTATATTTAGATAGAGGTACCTATGTTTGGGAGGAGGCTCGACGGCACTGCGCGCTTTGGGGGCCCCACGGGGTACTTGGAGGAACCCAGGATTGTGGTTGTTTGTTAACGTCATGCCCGCACTGAAGCCTGAGCCTGTGATTTGTGAAAGATATACTCGTGTGTACGTGTAAGGTATATCCTTATTGTTTCCTGGTTCGAGGGAGAGCTCGGGGGGATTCCGATGAAGGAGGAGATTTGATGCCACGCGTTGGATGAGTGTATCGAGATTGAACAATGATATCCCATGCGACAGAAACAAAGATGGGTAGCTGCGTCGACATTTTGAAGATTTGGCGGGCGATGGATCTTGGAGGGTTGGCCGGCTCATGGATGGACCGTCTCTTTGTGCGACATTGGACGTAAAGCCGCGGAGGAGCGAGGGCGGACAAGGTTTCGTTTGGGTAGAATTAGGATGGTGTAGTACTCTGCATACCTTACTAGGAACGTGCTAGTCTGAGACCGAGAAGCCCGAGGGTAAATACAAGGCACTGGCATCACTCGATTGCTCCGGTACAAGGCTGCCTTCGAGTCAGTCCCATAACCAGCCGTGCAGAGACGTAACAACCGATGGTAGCGGAAGCTGATAGTCCCGTGTCGACGATCTGCAGGAACAGCGAGGGCGATACGCTTCTCACTCGAGCTTCGAGTGCGCGTTGATCGCGTATCGAGAATCGGGGAAATGGACCGGTGCGACGGTTTGCAAGTTCTTTTGACAATGGGCGTTGGGCATTGACTGGAACTCTGACTGGCAGGTTTCTCATCTTATCAGCGGGTCCGAGATGACTGGACAATGGCAGCGGCGAGGAAAGACAGGAAGGCATATTGTGAAGAAATTCGTAATCGCCGAGGGGCATCGGCAGGTCCGCGTCCGAGTCGCAAGAGAAGCTGTTACCGTTAGATCACGATTTGCAGTGCGATTATGGTGGAGGACCCTGGTGCCCATGCGGTGCGCCTGCCCATCGGAAAATAATCAAGGTACTTGCTGCGGACGCCACGACGCTGCACAAATCGGTCATCATGGTGAAATGTTTGGTGCACATATACGCCGGCGGTATCTGGGAGCGTAGCAGTGCAACGCGCGCCCATGCATTCGCTGTCAGATTGACCGACCTGTCGATCGCGCCGGCGCAGGGAAGACGGGGGGAAGCTAGTCATAATCTTATCAGCGGGGCCGAACATTGTCCATTGTCTGCGATTCGGGCTCGGTGTTCTACTGAAGAGGCCGGCGGCAACCGGGATGGGGAGGGGTTCTGGTACGTTACTCCGTGCTGCAAGGAGTGCAGAGTGCGGATTCGCGGTTGTGTGGTCTGCTTAGCTCCTACGAACCCACGAGCTCTTGGGCTGGCGGCCCGAACCCGAAGACAGCAGTGACTTGCGACGACCTCGCTGCATGGAACCTTGACTGCTGTACTGGTGAAACACGTACCGCTCCATTCCGTGTGCAAGCTCGTCGGCGTCACGTACTACGTCACTCACCTCTTCGTCCGACACTCACCTTTGCGTATCGTTCACTCCGATGCGTCCGGTACGAGCAGGCCAGCGCAGACGATGCGAATCGGAGGTGTAGGGCGTGGTAGGGAATTGCTCGGTGCCGTGGTTTATTCTGTCTGACCTCATCGCTGAGTGCACCAGCTGCCATCTTGAAGAGTGAACTCAGACCAGGAGGCAGAGGACCAGGATCGGAGACAGCGGTCCTGCCATGATGATGAGGCACGAGTTTAGATGCCACAGATAGCGGATGGATGATTCAAGAACAGACTTTAAAACCCTAGGAAGACCTGTACACGACCAGAGTGCCACCATGTGAAGTGCGTGGGTCATGAGAACCCCTTTGCACAGCGTACGTCGTCCCAAGACCTATCAGACCAGCAAGAATATGTGTTCTTCCTCCGGTGTGAAGTGTGTCGGGGCGGGTACAGACAAGGACGGCAAAGTGTTTTCACCAGGGTGGGTGGACTGGAAGAAATATGGACCTGGGCATGGCCGTGAAGGGTTTAAAGTGTAGAGTTCAAAGAACAGGCAGAGTGCGCGGGTCGCTTTATCTGTTCCTGGAACTAGTGTAGAGTCTATACGAATCGACAGAGTCGAATGTACGAATACAGATACAGGAGGTGCTGCGCGATACCTTGTGTAGAAGCGAATCCGTACGCCTCTGTTAGGGTCGTCAGCTCAAAGAGACTAACCTGTCTGAAGAGAGGGCCTAAAAGAGAGGTCGTGCTTACTCCTTAGTCAACGCTGGCGCTGGGGTCATCGGAGAGTGCGGGAGACATGGACACGAGGGCCCTGGGGGCGGGGGGACGGTCTGCGTCACGGCGCAAGAAAACGAACATAGTTCGTCTCAAGTGCAACGGCGAGTATATGGAGCGCAGATATTATTGCAAAGGGAGGAGTCACCTAGCACGCGGAAAATGGTCCAAATGGCAGGCAGCGGCCTGGATGTGAGCATGCAAGGGAGCATGTCGGCAAGACGAGAGTGGCTCAGTACGGCACACTGTATACCAGAGCGTAAACGGGAAGAGTTGGGCGTGCTGACAAGGTTGTCGGAAAGTGGCACAACATGATGAGCGAACTGTTCGACGAGGGTTGAGATGATGACGAGCTACGGTTTGTGGCGGGGCTGCCGTCGAGAAGGCTCCTCCTCGCCACCAAGCGTAGTCCGTCGCCGCGCCAGGAGTCGCAAAAGGGAGGTGTGGAGGGCAATTCTCCAGCCTGTTCATGGTACGTGAAGACGCAGCTGAAGATAAGAAGAAGGAGAGTGGGAGATACTCGAGCAACACCTGGAGCCAGACCCAGAGACCATCAACCGAGGTCACCGACATGAAATCACATGTCCCAGTCCGGTGAGAATCCAGCGTTGGGAAATTTGAATATGGGAAGGTATGTAGGGCGGTCGTGAGTAAGCTATGAGGGTTATAAGCACAAGGTTAAGGGAGAGAAAGTGTGATGCTGCCGCCAGGCGGACCCGGCGTTCAGGATTTCGGTTCTAACTCGAGGTATCAGTTGAGGTATGAATGCGTTTATTGCGGATCCGAGGGCGGCCAGGAGGATTTAAAATCAGACATGTCCTGCGGAGTGTCACTTCACGAGGAATGACAACAATGAGCGCGAAGAATACTAAGAGCTAATACCTCTTCGACAAATTCGGAGTATATCGATTGTCCAGCTCCCAATCCACTGCCCTAATGGAAGCTCGGGTCAAAGCGACCGGTAAGTTTACGCATGAGGCTTGCTTTTCAACAACCACGAGAACAACTCGAGAGAGCGAAAGCGTCCCTCAACGCGCACGGGTCCACATTGGTATTACCTAAAATGGAAGCGTCGTTACTGAGTTTGGTTATGTCTGACTCGCTGCTGTTGGTATATGTCAATCGCCATCCGCCGCTGAATAAAAGGCAGCCCACCTCGTACAAACACTTGTCTGTTTCTTCCATCACCCCTGCTTTCGCATAACGAGGTACGTACCTTCCCCCTCACAGTAATGCGTTTTCTGATGCTTCGAAAGCTAGGGGCATGCTCACAGGCAGGTATTACAAGTACTCTGCTTTGGTACCGAGAAGGAGCCAACTTTTGCCAATTCAGACATCTTCTTGGTCACCATTAGGGGGATCAATCTGAACCGAAGCTGAGCAGAAAGGTAACTTGCACTCCGAAAATAGCCTTAAGAGCCCCACGCCGGTAGACGACGTACGCGTCCGCAGTCCGAGTCGTTTGCGCTCTCTCTCTTGTCGACAAGCTACGAGTGCTCAAGGCGTAGCACCAGAAATCAGAGGTAGGCCGAAACGCGTCGGTGGTAGTACAACGCAGAAAGCTGATCCGCGGCGGCAATTCCCATTCAGAGTCTGGTCTGGTTTTGGACTCGGGTCACCAGATAACGTTATAGACGTTGTGTCCACGAGGGCCACCTCTTCCTCGAAGACGCGAAACAAAGCTTGCTCTTATCCTCAGGTCCGCTTTCCCTTGCTCTGGCTTCCTGTAACACATCCTAAATCAACCATGCTGGGACGCGTGCTATCGCAGGTGAGTCCCGAGCCAGCGCCCGCGTCATATCTGCCAGGCTTACGCGCCCCGTTGCTGCGAAAACATATCCTCGGTGCGTGCGTCGGGTGGGACCCGTGATCTATCCATCCTTCTGCCGGACTCATATCTCGTCACTAGATACCGATTGAACCTGGTTGCTCAGTGCCGTGGCAGCACTCCTATATAACCCAGGGCGACCATGCCCGCTCTCTATCCGGGCGGCCTCCAGCTGCCCTTTGACCTCTACTCTGTCTCCCGCTCCCTGCTCGACTGCATGAATAACGCTCTTTTGTATTTCACCGCCTTTTTGGCGTCGGCGAGTGTGTTTGGGGGAGGGGGAGGTCATGCGGGGGTCGCGAATGCGCAGTATTTGCTCGGCCTCGGTGAGTGCGTTTCACCAGTGTATGTTTGTACGGTGTGTAGGTGACCACGAAGAGTAGGCGTTGCGGATGTCACTGGGTATGTGGTCCCGTGCCATCGGAATAGCATACCGATTCTGACTTGCATGAAGCCCCGTCGTAGAGACCAATATGATGGGCTACGCCAGCCTCGCTCAGACAGATACCGGCCTGCACATGCGCCAGCGCGCCCGCGCCTGGATCGTCGCTGACGCCTCCAACCCCTCTGACCGCGTCGTCTACATCAACGCCGGTGAGCCCCCCTCCCATCAGTCAGTCACACGACCACGCTTGCTTATCCATTATCTCGCAGACATCGCCATGGGCGACACCGGCGTGCGCCGCTCCGTCATCAACGCATTGTCCTCCGAGTTCCCCGGCGTCTACTCCGCGGCGAACGTCGCGCTCGGCAGCACGCATCAGCACTCGGGCGTCGGCGGCTACCTCGAAAACCTCCTCCCGCAGATCACCGCTCTCGGGTACGTCAAGGAGACCGCGGACGCGATCGTCAACGGGACCGTGCTCGCCGTGCGGCGAGCGCACGCGAGCCTCGCGCCGGGGAGGCTGCGGTACGGGAACACGACCGTGGTCGATGGGAATCGGAACCGCAGCCCGACGGCGTACCTGGCGAACCCCGCGGAGGAGCGGGCAATGTATCAGTATGACCAGGATAAGGATTTGAGCTTGGTGAGGTTCGAGGATGAGAACGGGAATGCGAGGGGCTTTTTGTCGTTTTATGCAGTGCATGGGACGAGCTTGTACGAGGTGAGTATGGGGGTCGTTGGTTTGCGGGTGGAGAGGGGTTGTTGACTTGGATTGGAAGAATAACACGCTCGTGAGTGGGGATAATAAGGGTATGGCGGCGTTCTTGTACGAGAGTGAGTCGGCAGTGCACGGTATCGTGGTCCCTTGCCTCATGAAATGATCCCTTAACCAGACATGGTCGAGCCGAACTCGATGCCTGGCAATACTACGTTCGTCGCTGGGTTCACTCAATGTATGTATCCTGAAATCTCATTAAATCCTTTCTGCCTTTGTCATGAGTGACTAACTGACATATTCCCTCAGCCAATGTGGGTGACACGAGCCCCAACACGTACGTACGAGTTGACCAAGAGGCCGTGATCTATTATCAGACTGCGCTTACGCGCTGCCTTTGCTTGCAGACTTGGTGCGTACTGCGAGAGCCCTGGGCAGCCATGGGACGGCCAGCCTTGCGAGGCGGAGCATTCGACTTGTGGCAATAAGACCGAGGATTGTCATGGCCGGTACGAGGGGTTTCTCTCGTGCAGATTGAATGGATCCTGACGAGACCATCATCACCTTCGGTCGTGACAATCGCCTGTCCTTTGCCTGCTCTATCCCACTTCGGCAATCCTCTCGCCCCTCCGGTACACCAATATTCCTGATGCTTCCCGACTCTCGCTGCTACACTCTCTGATTCACTCTCCATTTCTCACGTGGCCCTATCCCCCACTTTCCTCGTAACTGCTCACTACCAGCGGCCCCGGCTTCCGCATCTCGGACTTCGAGTCGAACCGGATCATCGCTCAATTACAAGTTGACGGCGCGAGTACCATCATGAGCCAGGGCTCCAGCCTCCCCGAAGTCAGCGGGAGCGTGAAGAGCGTGCATGTGTACTTGAATATGTTAGTACAACAACTCGGGCTTCCTTGTTTCTCGCCGGCTAGGTGAGGGAGAATTAACCGGCCTGCTCCATGCGCAGGTCGTATCATAGCTTCACGTTGGCGAACGGGTCGACGGCACAGACGTGCCCGCCTGCTCTAGGTGAGTCTTGGGCGTCGGACTCACCACGATGGATGGCGTCTTGACTTATTCTTGATAGGATACGGCTTTGCTGGCGGAACGACGTAAGCTTCCAGGCTTGCTAGGTGTTTGACGAGCTGTAATCGAAGTCATGCCGCAGAGATGGACCTGGTGCCTTTGACTTTATTCAGGGAGACAACTCGTCGCAGCCGCAGTGCGTATTCAGTTTACAGTAAGAGACAGCGGGCCTGGACTGATGACGGGTGGACTCGATTGCAGGAATCCCTTCTGGGAGATCGTGAAAGGCGCTATCACCCCGTATCCCCCGGCCGAGCAGGCAGCGTGCCACTATCCCAAGCCGATCCTCCTGGACACTGTGAGACCTTCACGTGCCCTGTTTCCTTCCGTACACTCACTTGACGTTCCCTCCGACTCTAGGGCTACGCGAACACGCCGTACCCTTGGTCACCGCATATCGTCGATATCCAGATGCTCAAAATTGGGAACTTCGTTATTTGTGTTATGCCTGGCGAGCTGACGACGATGTCTGGACGGCGGATGCGGTGAGCGTTTCGCATTTCGGCTCCGTCGAATCTCTCTGGGTTCTATTACCTTCGGCACCCTGACGTATCCTACCTTCGACTTCTTTCCTTCGTCCTTGTTCCCTGTTCTTATCTGTGCTACCCTGAAACCCTGAATGCCGTACTAACTGACTGACTGGCATGGAACAGCGAAGCCATCCGGGCGAAGCTCATCTCGAGCGGCGTGGTTGGGGACGACGCGTACGTGGTGATCGCGGGGCCGGCAAACACGTACGGGCATTACGTGGCGACAAGAGAGGAGTACAGCGTGCAGCGGTACGAGGGCGCATCGACGCTCTTTGGACCTTGTGCGTTTCCTTCCCTTCTACTCGCTTCTCCTACGTGGGATGGTGTTCTGATGTGCGGGTGCAGTCACGCTGGAGGCGTACATCGACAAGTACAGCTCGCTGGTGCCGTACCTAGGGGATAATAGCTCGCTGGGGGACCCGCCTTCGGACGACGCCCCACCGGACTTGAGCGGGGAGGCGATTTCGCTCCAGGTGCGCATACCTCGTTCACTCAATACTTCGCCCTCGGCAAGGCTGATGATGTTGGTGGCTAGACGCCGGTGATCGTGGACAACCCGCCGCTGGGGAAGCATTTCGGCGACGTGCTGAAGGATGTGGAGAGTAGTTATTCGGCGGGGCAGACTGTGTACGCACAGTTTGTCGGCGCGAACCCGAGGGTGCGTACATACTCATCCCAAGCTCGCGTGCGTGGAAGTGGAAGGTGACTGGTAATGTAGAACAACTTGAGATTGGAGGGGTCGTTCTTGACTGTGGATCACCTGAGCGACGGGGCATGGGCAACATACCGGACAGACTCGCACCCGTCGACGACGTACCAGTGGGCGCGGACGAGCACGGTGAGCGGTGGTTGTTATTATGTCAGGTGGAAGTGTTGGGTGCTGAGGCAAGGGCCGTATATCTAGCTATTAGGGACAAGCACGGTTAATGTGTCGTGGTGCGTGGAGCTGTTACAGTTGATGCCATCTGTCAGTCTGACTAACTACCGCCGGCTTGCTAGGACGATCGAGAGCGGCACGCCGAGTGAGTGCTGCATTGTTTATTCTTTCACTTTTATTACGGAGTGTAGAGGGCTGATTGGGATTGGGATGTTTAGCTGGGACGTACCGCCTGAAGTACTACGGCGACGCGAAGGCGCTCTCCGGGGCGATTACGCCGTTTGAGGGGACGTCGGGGAACTTTACCGTTAGCTGAGGGTGAGGTCAAGGGTGTGTGGGTGTAAGCTACGGAGGAACTTTGGGGAAATGCGGAGGCGTGAGAGGTCTCTGATTAGGCAGGGAGTTTTATGATTCAGTTCTGTCGGACGCATGGCTCGCTTGTTTCTTCGCCGATTGGCACGGTTTGTCTGGATGCACACGTTCATTGCTGTACTGTGTTTTGATATTTTGAGAGTACATACCCCTGTGCCCTAACCATGGCCTCTGTGTCTGGATCTATTTCTGTTTCGGTGGGTTTATCTGTAGTGCACCAACGTACGGAAGCAAACTGAGCCTGTCATTGTCAATGACTCCTGAGTTCAAGGAATGCTTCCGTTCCGAAAGGCAACGCCACAGGCAGATGGACGGACAGACATCTGCGAGTGGTAACACAAGACGGACCTGTGGCGATGGGGCATCTTCTGAGCAAAGCTTATACCGACGGAGGTATCCGGGCGTGTTGCTCGATGGGGCGGGGAAATCTGCTGAGACAGGGCGTTCTGCGTATCGGGACTAGCTTCTTAGAGCGCCAGCGTCTAGTCGTGTGTCAGCTAAGCAGAGCATTGAATTGAATCGAACGCGAAGGGCAAAGTGCAGAGCGAACGGCAGGAGGACTAACGACTGCAGGAGGGACTGAGCCCGCGTGAGAGGATCGCGGCTGGTGGCTTCTATTCTTGGGCGGCGAGTCCTAGAGGCAGGCCAAGCGAAGCCGGCAGGCTCGCCTTATCTCTGGGCTGGGCTAGCGCACTTATATATACTGTTGTTCATCAGCGAGCGTTCGCGCACGCCCTCCCTCCCCCTCCCTCCAGCAGCCATGTCGCACACGGACCCGGAGATGTCCCAGCTCGCGCCGCCGTCGGCGCCGTTCCTGGGCGCGAGCGAGCCGGGCAGCCCGACGCCCGGCCCGCCCACGCCGCGCGACTCGTACGCCTCGACGCCGACGCAGAACGCGCCGCTGCTCTCCGCCGGGGAGCGCGGCGGCAGCTCGCCCGACTTGCCTGGCGTATATTCAAGCAGCAATGCAAGACGGCCGTGGTATAAACGCCCGCTGTGGTGGCTCGTGGGCGGCGCGGCGTTCGTCGCGGTCGTGCTCGTCGTGGTGCTCCCCGTGGTGTTTACGGTCGGGAAGAAGGACGGGGTTGTTGGTGGCGGGAGCAGTAGTGGCGGCGGTGGCGCCAACCCGCAGAGCCCGACGGGCGCGACGACCGGCGGGAATGGGTCGGAGGTGATTATGGAGAACGGATCCAAGTTTACCTACATAAATCCCTTTGGCGGCTTCTGTGAGTGTTTGTTGTGTTTGTTTTTTGTTTCATGGTGGTGAGAGGAAGGAGGAGGGGGAGGGAGAGTTGAAGGAGCGTCGATCCCTTTTATACGCTCGGCTCCCGAATAGTCGCTGCATTACTCGCCTTCCTCTATTGATCTGCCCCGAGCGTACTTACTAACCACGTGGGCGACTATGCAGGGGTGCAGGATCCCAACGACCCATTCAACGACAACGCACAATGCAACGAATGGACGCCCCCGCTCAATACCACCTGGGACTGGGGCACCAACCGCGTATTCGGGTGCGCACATCCTTCCGCTTTCGCTCGAGAATGATTTCATTAATATCAAACGCAATCAGTGTCAACCTTGGCGGGTGGTTCGTGATCGAGCCCTTCATCATGCCCTCGTTCTTCCAAAAGTATAATGGGACGGTCGACGAGTGGACGCTCAGCGAGGCCATGGCCAACGATACCGCCAGCGGCGGGCTGCAGCAGCTCGAGGACCACTACAACACCTTTATCGTGAGTCTAACACTCATCCTTGTATCTTCTTTCGCGTTATTTCGCACCTTTTATTTGGGTGGGACGTTAAACATGCGTCGGAAACGAACCTCGAAGCAAGGGGAATGACACGGATACGTCCTCGGACCCCGAGGACGTACCCGTGCCTTGATCCCCTCGCAAAGTGGCGTTGACAGGTTGTGCTTCGAGAGGCTATTCAGCGGCGCGCTTTGCGGGCCAGCATAGTTGAATGCTGCCTTTGTTCGTGGTTTCATTCCATTTCCGAGTCATTTCTTGTTTGTGCATTTCACTTCGGTGGGCCGTTGAACAACCCTTGATGCACCGCGCGGCTGCCCTCTTTGAGCCGCTGATTGCAGCCGGAGGGAAAAACGAACTGTCGTGCCCTCTGTGCTCTACGACGGGGGCACGAATGTCGAGCCGGGGATTGGCACGGATATGTCCTTGGACTTGGACCTCGAGGACATACTCGTACCCGCACCCGCGCTCCGGATTGGACATGCAGCCGCACGCTTTGCAGGCTAGCTGAGTCACCGCTCAATGCTGTCATCGTGTCAGCGGTAGCTGTGGTTGCGTGGGCACGTCGCGTCTCGACGGGGAATCGCACTTACTGCTTCACGAAAGTTAAGCGAAGAATATGATGGACGCGAAGACCGCGTTCCGTCATCGACAAATCCTCCTGTTCGGACAGCCATTTGAGAGAGCAAATTTGCTCATTCTGCTGCCTCCAGTAGATATTTAGGATTCTTTCTTTCCGTTTCCCCCCTCTCAAGGCTGTTCCAATGTGTCACTAACTTATTATGCCCCAGACTGAACAAGACTTTGCCGAAATCGCCGGCGCGGGCCTCAACTGGGTGCGCATCCCGATCCCCTTCTGGGCGATCGACGTCTGGGACAACGAGCCGTTCCTCGCCAAGGTCTCGTGGAAGTACATCCTGCGCGCGCTCGGCTGGGCGCGCAAGTACGGCCTGCGCGTCAACCTGGACCTGCACACGATCCCGGGCTCGCAGAACGGGTACAACCACTCGGGCAAGCTCGGCTCGATCAACTTCCTCAACGGCATCATGGGCGTCGCGAACGCGGAGCGCACGCTCGACTACATCCGCATCCTCGCCGAGTTCATCGCGCAGCCCGAGTACCAGAACGTCGTGCCCATCTTCGGCATCATCAACGAGCCGCTGCTGGGCATCATCGGCCAGGACCAGCTCACGCGGTTCTATCTGCAGGCGTACGACCGCATCCGCGCGGTCACGGGGATTGGCGAGGGCCACGGCCCGTATATCAGCATCCACGACGGGTTCCAGGGCTTGGGCATCTGGAAGGACTTTTTGCCCGGCGCGGACCGCTTCATTCTCGACACGCACCCGTATTTTGCGTTCGGCGGGATGCAGGACGTGCCGATCGCGGTACCTGACGGCGACGGCGACAATTACGGCGGGACGTGGCCTAAGCAAGCGTGTCTCTCGTGGGGGATTGGACAGAACCAGAGGTGCGCGCTTCAGCTCATAGGATGTGCTGTTGAGCTGACGGTGACGTAGTCAACTCGACTTTGGCGTGACCATCGCGGGAGAGTTCAGCGCGGGCTTCAACCCGTGCGGCCTGTTCCTGCAGGGCGTGAACGAGAACACGCCGGACTATTGCCCCTTCTGGATGGACTCGTCACAGTGGAACGAGACCGTCAAGGCTGGTCTCATGCAGTTCACCCTCGCCAGCATGGACGCACTGCAGAACTGGTTCTTTTGGACGTGGAAGGCGCGTCCACCTCTCCCCTCTAGCGTGTATATTATACTTAATGCTTACACAGATCGGCAACTCCTCGACGACCAACACCGTCCAGTGCCCTCTCTGGTCGTACAAACTCGGCCTCGACAACGGCTGGATCCCCAAGGACCCGCGCCAATCCATCGGCAAGTGCGGCGCGCTCGGCGTGCAGGCCCCCGTGCAGTTCAACGGGTCATACCAGTCCTGGCAGACGGGCGGCGCGGGCGCGGGCACCATCGACCCGACCGTGTCCGCGTCGTACTCGCAGTGGCCGCCCGCGAGCATCAGCGGCGCGAGCGTGCCCGTGACGGAGCTCCCGCAGTACACCGCGACGGGCGTCGTCGAGACGCTCACGAATCCGAGCATCTCGGGCAAGGCGAGCAGGACGGTGAGCAGCCTTGCGTGGGCGGATCCGAGCGATACGGCGAGCGCGGCGACGGAGATCAGTGGCTGCGAGTACCCGGATGCGTGGGGGCCCGCGTCGTTGCCGCCCGTGTGTACAGGTCAGGCGGCGAAGAGGGCGGTGCCGGAACCTCTGGTCACAGCTGCGCCCGAGCGGAGACGATGAGTTGTATGATGGTGGGTGCATCGGCTTGCTTTTGCGCGCTCGCGTTTGCATTTGCTGACGGTGTTGAACGCTAAAAGACGAAATTCACACACGCTACGACCGACCACACCTACAGTCTACACGCCATCTTGCTTCCACCCCGCCCACCAAAACTACCCGTATATGCCACTCGGATCCGGAAGGACAATATTTAATTTCATTGCAGCATCTCAGGACTTTCTATCTAGTACATCGTACCTACATACCGTCCTTTTACTGACTTACCGCCGCTGTTGTTCGCTTTCATGTATTCTGTTGTGCCACACCCGTACTATTAGATGTCCCGTCGCTCTCTTGTAGGTATATCGGTTAGTCATTGTTTTATCACTTCTCCCACCCTTGTACAATGTACATACTAAGCCTCGTCGGCGTTTTTGACGCGCCGATGTGATCGAAGCGGATCATTCTCTCTTCTTCACGTCGGCAAGATCAATGACCAGGAAATGACATCCGTCCGACGCAGATAAGAGTGCTGATGGGATGACAACCGATCGTGTTGGTAGTCGAGGTCGATTTGCTTTCTGAACGCCCTATAGGTCAATCGGAAGTCACACTGACGACTGCTCTGTGTGGCAGTGGAGCCCAAGCGCCCCGTCATAAACGCATGAAAACAACTCTAGATCGGTCCCCACCTGAATGGAGATGAAACAACAAAAACACAGCATGTAGATACGGCAGGAAGAGAACAGAGAAAGAAAATATCAATAGTGTTCCCTGCGCTTTTTGGACGAGAGACGCCCCTTGCTATCCCTATCAAGCCATGAAGGTCAGGCCTGCGGATACGTGGGAGAACATTGAAAGAACGTACGCAAAGCTAGCATTCTTTCTCTTCCTACTCTCCTTCTTGTTCATATTCCGACCCTGCTTCCGCTTCGCAGCAGCCTCAGGATTCGTGGCTACCTACACGTGACAAGGGAGTGAGCCACCCAGAAAGATAGGCAAGCGCAAGTAACGTACCAGCATCGCTCTGGCTGTCTTCCGTTCCCTGCGTACTTCCAGGACTCCCTGCCTGATTTTGTTGTACGTATTGGCGAAGGCAGTCGTGCCAACTTTGTCCCGCACTAAGTCTTGCAATTCAATAGCCAGCGTCTTTAATTCTTCTAGAGAAAGAGGATAAGCTATCTTAGCTAGAGATGATTTACACATGCGTGAACGTACCCATATGAGGATCTCGAATGGTTTCATCCTCGACGATACGGTAGACGGGTGTCAGAATATGCACCAGGAATTGCTCTAGCCGCTCCTTGGGCAAAAACGACGACATCGCCGCAAACCACTTGAACACAGAGACCGGTTGATGGAACCAGTTCTCCTGAATAACAGTCCAGGTCAAGTGATTGTACACGGAAGACAAGGCATAGTATTACGTACACTGGTGCGGGACTTGTTCCTCCGAGCTATATGTGCAGACCTTGCTTGGTATGACAACCTCGAGAATAGCCATGGCAGAGGATGCTTCCCCTTCTGCGGAGCCGTGTCTGCCGAGTCTTCTCCGTCAGAGTCATCTTCGGCCTCAGCCTTGGAACCGGCCTCTTCATGAGACGTTGGACGATCCTGCGAGGGGATGGCAGCGAAGCATTTTCCAATGTAGAATAGGTTCTTGACGACCTGCAGACTCAGCGCTTCGTCGAGATGCTGGCTCTTGAGCTGAGTGCAGAGCCTCTTGGCTGCCTCCTCCATGCCCACAGTCGACAGTGGGTGATCTGCTGGAAGCTCTGGAGAAGGAGAATCTACTGGAACAGCAGCGAAAAGAGTCCCCAGCAACCGACACGACGCAAGCCTCACCCAAGAGTGAGGATACAACAGATGTGAGACGACGGTCGGCCATTGAACTTTCTCGTCCTGCCGGGTGAGGGCGGGGAATTCCCTTAGAACTTTCCCCGAGACAATGAGGGCTTGATATGGCGCCTGCCACTCAAGCTTGATATTGTCACCTTGCTCCACCTCATCCATCTCTTCACGATCAGCACTACGGCGTAGTGCGGCCCCCAAATCCTCCAGTATTGTGGGTAAGAATGGATCCGCTTCTTGGTGTAGAGCGTCCAGCATGAGGCCATACACTTGCGAGGACACACGCGCAAGAACAGGTCTGTCAGTTTGCGAAGCCCATGAATGCAGATGCGAGGCCAGCAGCCGTCGATGCTCGATGTTCAACCGCACGAAAAGACTCTTGATTAGCTCAGCTGCCATCTCCCGACATTTAGCGGAGTCGTCATTCGCGATGACCATGACTAATGCGACGAAGAGCAAGTCGGCGTACTCCCGAGCAAGATTGACGTCGAATTTAGCAATCACAGCGCTAAGCAATTCCATGACTGACTTGCGCCCGCTTTCGTGGACGTACGACAGGTTCCTGGCGAAGAACGTCATCGAATTCCGGAGGCGACCTTTGCCTTGAGGGTAGTCGAGTAGGAATTGCAGGAGCACACCGCGGCATAGTTCCTGAACTTGAGCGGACTGGCTGGTCACCATGATCTCGGATACCTTATCCATAGCGTCGTAGATCTCTGGTACCACGAACTTTCGAGCGACAATAGCACGCAGCATGGCGAAGACTGCTGGTTGTCGGCTAGGTTCTTCTAAGTCGGGCTGTAAGAGCTCGAGCAGGAATGTCAAGTCCTTCTCCTTGACCTCGGCCTTCGGACAATCTCGTAGGATAGTCGCGAGAGACTTCAGCGCGGTCTGGACAAGGTCCGATGCTGTAGTGCCTGTCTCCCTGATAATTTCAATTGAGCGGCGTACGAAGACCGGCAAGGTCTTGTCGATCGATTGCAAGGGGCACTTGACTATTGCTGCAGACGCCTTCAGACCCAACGACGTGACGTGGGCGTTGGTGGAATACAACGTATTGCCGATGACAGAGACCATTGGCTCCAAACGAGCGATGATGGTCTTGTCCTGGAAGTCGAACCGACTTCGCCTGAATGCCGTACTGAACAATTCGAGACCAAATGCAACAAAACTAGCAAATGTATGTGTCAATGGCTATAGCGAGTCTCATGGAAAGGCAGAACATACCGGAAGGAATTGTGGGCGTAGTGATCTGACTCCGCCGGAGCTGCTCTCTTCAGCTGACCGGCTGCTTTCTCCTTCTCCTTCCCCTTTCCTCTACCCCTACTTCTGGCTTCCTTAGGATTCGCTTGCAGAAATCGGGCATTCTGGCTTATGAAAGTATGGCATAAAACGAGAAGCTCCGTTGGAACGAGATGTCTATTGGCATTTAACCCGCTGGCAATCCGTCGCAGCAAGTCGTCAACTTGCTGCATGACCTTCAAAGACTCCGTTTCATGCATGACCGCTTTCACCGGGTTCAGCAACCGACTTATTTTTGCAGGCGTGATGAATTTCGCCATTATCGCAAAGGAATCAAGACCTTTCGAGGCAGATGACCGCACCTCCCGCATTTTCGTCTTGAATTCCTCTGCTTGGACGTCCCTACCAGACTGCCCGAAGATGACCTCCGCTGAGACGTGCGCCGCATCATCAACACATCCATCCAATGTTTCAAACCGGCCAGAATGTTCCCCGTTGGTAACGTGGACTAGAAGGGCATGGGTTACGAATGCAAGGACGTGCAGGTGGGGGCCACGTTGTAAGGCTGCTCGTAGCTCCCGAAGGATCAAGGGCAGGTATTCGGGACCCAAAACCACGGCGATACGACAGAGTGTCTCGCGAACGAGATCTCTCGTCTCTTGAGATCTGCTACGCAAGGCTTGACTGACGATTGTCAGCAATCGTGCTACCTGGACTTCGCGAGCCTTGACAGGCAGATGATTAGCGACTTGAACGATACCAACGGCGATGGGAACTCTCAATGAATCTTCAGTTTCATCGCGCTTTTCCAGGTGGCTCAGGAGACTGGGCAAGAGCCGTCCGGTCACCAGCTGTTCCACACGAGATGCGCTGGGTGTTTGAGTCTGTGCGCCGACTTCGCCATCATCTGCGTCATCCGTCTTCTCCTCTTCCGAAACTGAATCACCCATCTGGAAATGGAAATTATCCAGGATCGCCACAAGTGCGCGCACGTACACCCGCTCGGCGTCATCCCTCTTCTGACACAGGCGGATGTACTGTTGCACTAGAGCGTAGTACGCACTCCATGCGAGGCATTTTGCCATATGACCAGTCGTCAAGACTGCCTCGTTGACTAGGTGGTGGTCAAGCGAGGCAGGAGACGTGACGAAATGGCCCACAAGGGGGATGAGTACTTCGTTGACGGTACGACTTTTTAATAGGCCATGATCACAGGCATCCGCCAATCGTCGAAGAGCTCGAGTTCGTCGATGGATTTGAACATGGAAGATATTATTGAAGAAGTTTGCTTCCTCGTCGCCGTCGGCACATAAGACACGCAACTCCCGCAGAGGTTCTGCAAAGTCGCACCGCGTGACCGCATATGCAACCACAGCAAGTACCTCGGCGCGGACCATTTCATACTTCGTGCGAAGACCATTCCGAAGAGCAGGGTAGAGGTTGCGCAGAAAGATATGTTGATATTCGCACTCCTCTCGCTCTGTCGCGATGTCAATGAAACGCCTGATACCAAGGGAGGCGCTATGTCGGACAGCAAGCTCTTCTGGATCCTGGATGAAGTATAACATGTTATACAAGATCGGGACCCATTGTCGGGCAGTCAGAGAGCTGTAGGATTGCTCATTGAGTGTGGTGAAAGCACTCAAACGGCGATCGAAATCAGGCTCGTCCATACGCTTCTGCGAGAAGGCGTTCAAAGAGTCCATGAGGTCAACCAGAGGTCTTAGAGAAAGATCGATTGCAGCTAGCTTGCGGAACGCAGCGACAAGTCCCAAACGCGACGCCCGCAGCCGCAGGGTCTGGAATAGTGCAGAGAGAACATCGTAACTTTGCACATATATCGTACTTCCCAGTTCCTTTGTACCTATTGCGAGGGGTAGGATTTGTTCCACGATCTTGAGCACATCGATCTTAATCTTTTCCGGGACCACCTTCGAGGGCTTTCGTAGGATGGGCAAGAACAATTTGAGCAGAGTTTCTGCCTGGCTACTGTCGTTGACGTAGTAAACGATTTGACAAAGAATCGCGATTTGTCGCTGTCCAAGCGCACTAGTCACAGCAACGATATCTTTCGCCCGCTCAACCAGCAAAGTGAGATTCGTCAGTAGCAGAGAGACATGGCGAACAAAAGCAGCT
This sequence comes from Gloeophyllum trabeum ATCC 11539, assembly GCF_000344685.1. Classification (NCBI taxonomy): domain Eukaryota; kingdom Fungi; phylum Basidiomycota; class Agaricomycetes; order Gloeophyllales; family Gloeophyllaceae; genus Gloeophyllum; species Gloeophyllum trabeum. The sequence goes on along the minus strand of NW_006920416.1, from coordinate 1,361,437 downwards.
TGTAACGATGCCTGTCCTGGGCAGAACTGAAGGGTATGCTCAATGATGTCAAAGATCCGTGACACCACTGCGGGTTTCACGCTGGCAGCGACAAGACAGTCGTAAATTTTCGGCAAGATTCGTTCGTCATAACTGACAAGTATCGAGATGTATTCTGTGCGACAAGCCCAAGCATAGAACAGTTCGAGTAAAGCGGATGGGGCCTGCGTATTCTCCGTTTCGAAATGGTCCATACGGGGAGAAATGATCGTAGGGAAGGATTTCGTCAAGTAGGGCGAGAAGTCAAACTGGACAGGTACTCTGGCAAAATCAGCGAGCCGCTTCAGCCCTAGTTGTCGAGTGCTCCGTAGGCTCTTCAAGGGTGAATTCGGGTCTACGTCATCCGGCTCTGATACTTGGCTCGCCTCCTCTGCTTGCTGGAGGTTGTCCTTAGATGTATCAAGAGACCGTTGTGCATGGGCCGTAAGACTGATAGTCGCACCCAGTAGGACAGGCCAACGCGCGATTAGTCTGGACCCAAGATTCCTGAGGACGTCGCCAAGCAGAGTCAGGAAACCGAGTTGTTGTGTAGTTGACACTTCCGTGGAGACAGGGCTGAGCGTAAAGTCACCGTCAGATCCAATTGTCGCATTCAGCTGCAGAGGGTCCACCATGAGATCCACAAGAATGGACAATTCTTCATCAGTACAGCCTGCAAGAGTCGTCAAGATGGTTCCGCGTCGATCAGCACCCCGGGAACGACCTCGCTTCTCCAGCATGATGCCGAATAAGATGCGGATGATAACACTGACGAGCTCCGGCCTATCCTTCTCTTCGATCTCGGACATGTCTAGCATCGTAAGTTGATCTCTCCACCGAGTGTCGTCCAGCAGACCTCGAAGGGTATCTTCATGAGTCAGAAGACTGGCTGACTTGTATGTCAACAGGCAGGACAAGGCGAGGCGCTGCAGGGATCTATCAGGATGTGAGAGAAGTGATATGTAGAGAGCGTGCAATTTCTCCGAAGCATATAAAGCCTTTGGATTCACGAATTTAGAGAACAAGGTTAACCATGCGTTGAGTCTAGGTCGCGGCAACTTTGCTGGAGAGTCTGGGGCGGTGAGAGAAAGGAAGAAGGAAATAATATCCCGATTATGTTTCTCCGCTAGGCTCGCGCATTCGCCCAGGGTATGCAATACTCGCGTTTCATACATCATGGTATCGAGTCGGTCGCCAGATTTCTGCTTCTAAGCAGAGGAACTCTTGAGATTAAACCAATCACGCCGCTGATCAATGCTTACCCCGAAGATCTCTGCAGCTGTTATGTTAGCCTTCTGCCATCGATTCAAGGTGGTCCGGACTTTGTGAGCGCTCGGATCCCTCCAGGACTTCTCGTCTTCCCAAATGTCGTCCTCGCCCTCACCATCCATTTCCTCTTGAACCCAGGACGGTGGATGCGCATCAATCTCACCGCGTGAGACCTTCTGTAGCTGGCCGAATACGAGGTTCCAAACAAGGTCACCAAACCTCTGCGACAGTGCAACCACGGCTTCTGAAGTGGGCGCCCAGAGGGGTCGAAGATTAACCTTGAACTGTGCTATATGAATGAAGACCTCAGTCAACACCACACACGACAACTGAGTCGACAGAAGAAATTACCCAGGAGCCATCGCGATGCTACCTCTGCACTACTCTCATCCTTGATGGTAAGCGGCATCCGAGTGACCTTCACTGTCCTCTCACGTACGCCGCGAACATCCAACGGCACTTCCTCTGCCTGAAGACACCGTTTCATTGTGTCTGCCATACTCTCCGGCGTCTGCACTATCCGGGACGTCAACAACCGGAGAGCACTCAATCTGAGCGCCCGGACATGGGACAGCAAGGCATCCTTCATGGTGGAGTAGGTACTCTCGAACGCGAGCTGTCGCGCGGGTGTCGGCCTGAGACAGTAAATGTGTTTTAAAAAAAGGTATGTTCAAACGCAATTAAAAGGAGCGCACCCAGCGTCAATGAGCGAAACCATCCCCCCCAGGACCCCCTCCGACCAACCCCATCGCTGGACAACGTTCTCCGTCCAGAGAGTCAAATCAACTCGCTGATGCCATTCCGAGTGTCTACACTTCGACAGAGCTTCCATGCACGACGCGAGAACCCAAGAACTGTTGGTATACGACGCCTCGTAATCAGCCACCGGATCCTGGACGGCTAGTGTGTCCTCAATCAGTCGAACGAGCAGCTCGGTCATGTTTTCTATCATCCCCGACAAGGCCAAGATACTGGCCAGCTCGAACACCTAAACACGCAAACCAGTCAGTCAACTGGATGAGGTTGGGTACAAATAGACATTACCTGTTCCTCCGACTTCTGCCAACTACTAAGCTTCGCCCTTGCCCACTCCCCGAACTTCACCTTGAACCCCGCATCCACCTCGCCAAGCATACCCTTCTTATATAACGTTGCCAATAGCTCGGCCGTTCTCCTGGGTTCCTTGTGCAGCAGGTCTGGGGCGGCCTTGAGCAAGTTCGGTAGAGCAATCAATTTCCATCCACCCCATTGCAGTTCTGCTAGCGATCCGTACAGCTGGAGAGCGAACGGCGGGTGCTGAAGAGACTGCTCGACAACTTTCCGGCCGGGCCCCAGAGACAAGGAGAGTTCCCCCGCAATGAGAGCAGCGACGGTTAGTTTCAGCAGGGAGGCTTGAAGGGACTCCGTGAGGGGGATAGCCGCGACGTGAGAGAGAATTATGCTGATTTGTTTTTCTGATTCCACTGTTAGCTAGTAATTATCAGTGAATCGCATGCGTGGACGTACGGGATAGTCTAGAGCCCTGCCGGACTGAACAGACGACAGCAAGAACTTCCAGCATGCGCCGCAGGGGCTCGTGGTCCTTCTCATCCACAAGGCCCTGCACCAAAGCAGCGACCTGGTCCAGAAGAGCGTCTGCAACCGCGGAAAATTGCTCCGGACCCTTACAGTGGTGGATCAGAGCCGTTAACAGGCGGCGTAGCAGCGTGTACGTCTTTTCGGGCTCGGCGCACGCAAGATGGTGCTTCAGCAGGGGAGTCACTATGGACGCCGTCGCGGTGTGTAGGGTCTGGGAAACAGACTGTGCGAAGGAGCTGTCAAGGCTGCAATCATTTCCATGCAGGATCAGCCACGCACCTCGCAGGCGAAGACCACCATCCAAGCGCATGCATCTTCGAGGCCATCCACGTCCTCCGCAATTAACTCCACTGCCCTCTCTCGCACGGCTGACTTCAGCCTCCTCAGTGTTGCGCCCCAGACTTCCGCGACGGCCCGCTGAACTTCTGGATTGCATTTTGGGAGTACGTCCCTCAGGGATGACCACGACTGGTCTAGTAAGCCAGCATCTGCGGAAGGTATTAAGAGGTATTTGAAGAGCGCTGATAGAGCCGACAAGAGAGCTGTGAGGGTCGGAGCGGGAATCTTTCGAGGGAGGTAACTGTAAAGTCGGGAAAGGAGGTCGAGGTAGACTGGCAGAATAGTCGTTCGCAAGTCGTGCGCCAGCTTCTGCAACAAGCTGATAGTACACAGTCAGTTCCGAATCGGACGTAGTAAGAAATATATGGAGACGTACTCTGCAAGCGCAATCAAGCCCTCGTAATCCGACTCCTCAACTGCCGTAGCCCAGAGGTTGAGAATGTCCTTCCAATGGTGGAGCAGCAGCGGCATCGAAGCTGACAGTCCATCAGCCTTGTTGGCAAAGACAAGGAAAGCGGGGGAAAGGTTGAGTTGTCTCCAATGGTCCAACGCCTCATGGAAGTGTGATGAGCCATCCTAGGTTTGAAATGGTTAAAACAGATGTTTCAAACGGTTGTACCAGTTGACTTACAGGGATTTCATTGTCAAACTTTGCCTGGTTCAGAGCTGAGGGAAGATGCACATCTTTTAACGTCTCGTTGTAAGATTGATGCTAGGAGAGAGATTTAAGCGTGCGTCTTCCATTCCCATACAGAATGCAACACCTTACCTTGAACCGCTTTACAGGTCGTCCAGACTCTGCGTCGCGCACATCCATAGCGAAGGAATACTGGGCACTGCCGTCTAGGAGAGAAGTTAGGAATAGGGATTTTTCGACAATTGCTTGATTGGGGCGGAAGTCGTGAGAAATTTGGCACATGAATAACCCAGGGTAAGTTTGTTGTTCTTTCAACTTCTTTGAGACTTGTGTTCTTGCCGCTCTTACAGGACCACTTCATGATCATCCGAGATTGGATGTAGACTGCCCATTTCTTATTGATTGTCAGCTCGACGATTCTCTCTGGATCTCAACTGTAGCCCATCTCCTGCCGCTTTGTGTTTCCTGTCGTAACGGCGAGGTGGTGATACTTCTCGCCTCTCCGATACGCAGCAGGCAGTGGAACAGCGGCGACATTTTGGGTGGCCACCAGTGCTTTCTTGCCAAAGTTTTCGACCTCGCCCATCACTTTATGCTCGTTCAGCGGAACGACTGGCCTTGTCTGGCAGTTCTATCCTTCGACGATTATAGGAGTGTTACTGGTGGGATATATGATCTGTCGTCTACTGTCCCTGGTCATTGGGTGCAGGGCGCTTAGCGGGACTCGGTAACACCGACGCTTCCGTTAATACTCCCACTGTCACCGAACTGAGGACAGACGCTTCCGTTAACAATCCCATTGTCGCCGAACTGAGGACAGTCACCACCTAGACCCGGAGTTTGTTGACAGTCGCAATAGTCCTCGCCTGTACACCTTCTTCGTGACTATTTGTTTCTGGCTTCGCGTGTGATTTCATGCCTTCCCCGGCTCGATCGGATGTAAGTATGTATACTTGGAGTTCTCAAACCTAAAAGCCCTTTCTCTACACCGAGTGCACATTCCCGTTGGGCGATACTTCGGCGCACACTTCACCAGCGGTACATCTTCTGGCTTGAGAGCAAATAGCGAGCTTCTGCCAGTGATCGATAATGAACAGTTCTCCAGCTCTGCTCATCGGCCTATGCGCCTTGATACTCTGGCTCACCCAATGGCTAGTCCACAGCCGGAGGTCGCCTCTGCCTCCGGGACCCAAAACATGGCCATTGGTAGGCAACCTCCTTGATGTACCAAAGGCACACCCGTGGCTCGTGTATGATGGCTGGGCTAAGCAATACGGTATCTTCATCCCAGAGTGCTCAAGGAAGCCACCTACTGATCCTTCCGATGCAGGTGATATATTGTCCCTGAATGTCATGGGTCGGACAATTATTATTCTCAACTCCTCACAAGCTACCCAGGACCTGTTCGAGAAAGACGCGTCCGTATACTCGGACCGTCCGCACAGCGTCGTTATCAATGAACTGTAAGTTGACTGAGGCGTGTATACTCAGAAATCTCACATACAGTACTCATACAGGATGGAGTTCCCCCGAGTGATGGGAGTCAGCCATTACGGCGAACATTGGCGCAGACAACGGAGGGCATTTCATCAGATGTTCTCTCCGTCCATGGTGGAGAAATATCAACCCGTCACGATCCGCGAAAGCCGTAAGATGGTACAACGACTGTTGGCGGATCCTGACCACTTCCAAAGCCATATTCGCCTGTTTGTTGCCGATACTTACCTGTCTCACCAGCACCCATATACTCAGGCAATTTGTCTTAGGGCCCTTGGAGCTGCCATGATGGAGGTGACCTACGGTATTCGTGTCTCTGGGTGGGATGACAGGTACCTCTCCACGGCCGAGAGAGTAGCGCGTCATTTCATGGAAGCTCTGGTCCCTGTAGCATTCTTAGTCGAGCGGATCCCATTTCGTATGATCTTTCTCATGCATCGCTGAGAGACCGCTGGCTAATTCAGTGGAAAGTTAAATACGTTCCTGCGTGGTTCCCGTTCGCCGGCTTCCGAAGGAAGATGGCAAAGTGGAGAGAAGATGTCCAGGTTGCATTCCGTGATCCGTATGAGTACGTGAAGGAATCGATGGTAACTGGTCCTGTCGTGATGAGTATCCGGTACGTCCGCTCAGCAATGCTGTAGGGTCGAGGCGGAACATCGGCACTCGCCGCTCTTTTAGTCAAGTCTCAGGATGCAAAGGAACCCCAGGAAGAGGATATTGCAGCACAATACGCCATGGCATCAGTGTACATAGGTAGGCATTACTGCTTTATCTCATTGCGTCTGACGTAGACATCACGACAGCCGGGGTGGATACGGTAACGACTAGGCGATTCTCTCCTTTCGGTCTCTCATGCCGTTTTAGACAATCTCAGCAATTCACAGTTTCCTTCTGGCTATGATGCTGTATCCCGACAAGCAAAAGGCTGCTCAGGCAGAACTGGACCGCGTAGCGGGAGACAACGGACTCCCGGATTCCAACGATCGTACGAACCTTCCATATGTCAAAGCTGTCATGACCGAGGTTCTACGGTGGAGGCCTCCTGTACCACTAGGTGAGCCGCACGGTGCACGCTGCTGTCCGACTGCAATAATTCATGTGCTTGGCTTAAAGCATTGCCGCATACCTCTTCGTGCGAAGGCGTATATAAGGGGTACCACATTCCTGCCGGTTCTACGATTTTTGCCAATGCACGGTCAGGTTGCATGCATCATATGCTGCCTACGCTCATCCTCAGCCTTCACCTAGGTCCATACTGCACGATCCCCTTGTATACCCAGAGCCCGATGAGTTTATACCGGAGCGTTTTATTACCAACGCTGCTCTGGATCTCAAGGGTAAAGATCCAGTGGCCAGCTTTGGGCTCGGTCGGCGGTAAGTCATTGTCCAAAGGCGTGCGCGATTGCAAGCTGACATCATGATCACGCATTTTGTTCTTTTTCTGCCTAGTATCTGTCCTGGCCGCTGGTTCAGCGAGGCATCTTTCTACAGCATAGCATCCCACTTGCTAGCCACATTCACTATTCTGGATGAAGATGCCGATACCAAGGACTTGCGGACGGCGAGGGGTATGACATCAGAAGTAATCTCGTGAGTGCGAAATGACTTGGTAGTCGAGCGTGCTCAGGCTTACCCATTCTGAAGGATGCCGTCTAGTCTGCCTTGCCGCTTGATACCACGCACCCGTGGCGTCCGCGGTCTCATTTCGGGTCTAACGGATGAGGTTGCTTAGACGACTCTGCGGTGCCTAGCGCCTCTCACGATCTTGGGTCGCTCGGAGCGTGTACTGATTCTCGCTTTATGGATTTTGGAAAGGGCGGGCAAGGGGGGATGGTACGAAGGAGAGCATAGAACCTGATCCCGAATAAAGCTGGGGTCTCGGTTCCGTTGGTCAACGGAATGGCTCACGCTTGTTGCCAATATTCTGAGTGTGCTTCATGCTAGGGCGTTCATTCAACTGTCGAATGTACTGGGCTCTGTCCTTCCTACGACCTCAGAGCTTCCTGGCGCCCCATCTTTAAACCTTCATAATCACTGAGTGGCGCTAGGTTCGAAGTCGCTGTTCGTTGGTGCATCAGGCCACCAACACACAGAGGTTCCGCTTTCTAACCTAGGGATTCGGAACAGGTGATTCCCCGGACTGTGTAATAGGTCAGGGTGCCTGACTTGTTGTTTGCATGCAAGCGTCGAGCCTCTGCAAGTCTACCTCTGAAACACCAGCCGTAAACTGAGAGGCTCCATTCTCCGTCGTTTGGTAATAAAATACAACAAATACTTTCGTGTGTAACATACATTCTGTATAATCCAAAGAATATCATAGGCTGTCCAAGTCACCTGTCCTTGATCATGTTATCCGGGCCTGTCCCGACCTTACTGCTTCACCCACCTCCCAAGACTCATACCCACTTCCACGTCCATCTCCATTCTCTGCTCGCTAACCTTGACCAGGTCCTCATCAAACTCGATACGCCCCCGCTCGAACGCGACGACAATACTCGACCCACCGAACTCGAACAACCCCACCTCATCGCCCTTCTTCACCTGGTGCCCGACAGTCTTCACATACTCGTTTAGCCTTAACATCCACTCGTGTCAGCACTTATCCTCTCGAGCTGGAATAACAGCTACGGACTGTACCGTCCCCACATCCGTGGCCCCAATCGCCACGAATAAGACATCTCCGAACTGCTCACTTTCAAAACAAACCGCACACCGCGCATTCTCCGTCAGAATATCCACATCGCTGCCCACGCACAACGGGTCGACACCGTAATACTGCCCGTCGATCTCCTTCCACCACTTCACCTTCCCGTTCACTGGAGCGTGGTAGCGGTGGTAGTCCTGCGGTGACAGGCGGAAGGACGCGATGGCACCGCCGTCCCAGGTGCGTGCGGTCTCTCCGGTGGGGTCGGCGATGAGGTTCGCGATGGTGAAGTGCCGGCCCTTGATCCAGAGCGCGGTGGCTTGGCTGATTGTGGGGTAGACGACAAGGCGGCAGTCAGCTGCGACGACAGCGACGGACTGGGAAGGTCAGCTAGTATACGATGGCTACGAACTGAGCGAGGGAAAGGATAGACGTACGGGATTGTCGGGTTCGGCGATCGGCCTGGCGCCTGCTTTGTGCTTCCGGATGAAGAATTCTTGGAAATTCTGATTAGGTGCGTTAGTGATCGTGCAAACGTCGATCGCAGGAGGAGCACCATACCGGGTAGGCGTCGATGTCCGATGGCTCGAACTGCGACATGTCGATCTCGAAGAACTCGACGAACGGCCGGATATTCTTCTTTGTCTCGGGCTTTCGCATTTCATCACCTGGTATTCGCAGTGAGCTTCTCAAGGGGCTTATTCTGTGAAGTTAAGCGGCGTACCTTCTTCGAGCGATTCATGGTGTAACCAGTATCGGAGCGCTTTGGTTCCGTCAACTAACTGGGGGTCAACCAGAAACATCGAGGAAGAGACTGGTCTGTACTTACTCCATTCTGTGAGTGGGTTGAAGAGCAGGAGTAGTCTGATCTTCTTGGCTAATGGTTGTTTCTCCCTCATGATTGCACCCGTCTAGTTGCAGCACTCAGATTGACCGCGGAACTCAGTACAGTGCTGCTGTAAGACGCACCTTTCTGTTCTTGGTGACCCAACCAATTTCTCGATTTTGCACCTGTGTATCGGCAAATACGTCAGTTTTATGAAATATATACTCGGCGAGTACATACCATTTTGCTGCAGGCTAAACCCCAGTCGACCCAAGAATGGATGTAATCAAATAGCCCTAGCGCCATTTCGTCGTACTGCTGCTATTGACGGTTACTAATTCAAAGAATAACGGATGCCACAAGTTTTTAATTCTTCGTAAATTCTCAGAAGTTACACAGGACATCTTATACTCCAGACTGACTTGACGTCATGGAACCGGTGTAGCACTAAAATAAGCGCACACCACCGTGGAAGCTCTGTAGATGTGAAGAGATGTGAAGCGAAGCGAAGCACTGGCGTGATCACGAAGGAAGAAAGTCTGAAGGTGTACAGTGATGGGCCGGTTAAGGCTGAACCCCTTGCCTCCTGGACCGGGTTTGACCAGTTTCCCACGTTAAACCCAGGTTTGACGAAAGTTAAGGAGTTAATGCGTGACCCGCACATGACTTGTACCTGCCATATGAGGCCGTAATGATATCATAGATAGTCACGTGCATTGCGCGCCCGGAAGCTGAGACCGGGCAAGCGCGTCTCGTTGAAGTTGAATGTTACGTTGATTACGGCGCGTTACCTTCCCCTGCGAAACCCATCTCGTTATCCATCATCAGTGATCTATGCCGACGGTCTCTCAGTGGTGGGAATACTTCCGGAAGGGCACGCAGCACTACAAGAATGACACCGTCCACTGGGATGCATGGTGCAATTCGTGCCTCAAGCACCGTACAAATGAAATTGTACAGTTTCAGAGGGTGACTAGTCAAAGCTCGGGATCTGCGGGAGTAGTGATGAGCTATGAAGATGCCGAGGCATGCGGTATGTCTCTGTAATCTCTTTAAAACAAACTCTGCTGATACTCTATCATATATGGACAGTCATGGCCGACAAGACAGCTTCATTTTATATGCCAGGCAAGATAGATAGAATGGTCCGACACCTCTCCTCGTGTCCCAATGTCCCCGACTCTGTCAGGCAAGCAGCGGCTCTCGAAAGGTTCCAGTCCAAGTCTCGAGGGAAGGAGAACCGGCCGCCCAGTCTCCTCCGCCTCCCGCTCGA
>NW_006920416.1:1340495-1347408 GCF_000344685.1 Gloeophyllum trabeum ATCC 11539 | reverse complement strand
AGCCTTTTACAGCTGTGATCCAGTACTTGCTTTGTCCATTAATTACACAGATTTGTGCTTCCTGGAAATCAAGCTCATCTGTATCAAGGATAGGGAATGCACCCACTGGTGTGCACATAGATATGTTCCAAATGTATCTAAAGACAATACATAACTTCCCTAAGCACTCCTTTGCCGGCCTCGGTGAAATTGACCATCATTTCATCCCGATGGTGGTCAGCTCAGGAATAAGAAGAGACAGACATGTTTATATCTACTACAGTCTGTAATGGTAGAATACCCTTCTTGCTGGTTTACAATAGTGATATACATTGCTGATGCATGCATAAGGTGAGAATGGAGCAGAGGAATGCACAAGAATACGAGGGGATACTTGCGACCACCTTTCAGCCACAATCTGCTGACAAATTAACTCGCACCGGAACCGGGCGTTGCGCCTCCCCACTTATAAGAGTGGACGATTGAGCAGCGAGTCCACTCTTATAAGACTCGAAAGCCGTTTCTCCTAACTCCGGCGGAAGCACCGGGAACACCGCGAGCCTTGTAGGATAGCAGAGTAGTAGACTCCAGGAGACTCCGGCGGTGCCACTGGCTCGAGCGGTAGCGTCGCGTGGACCCACGTACGATAATAGACAGTTGCCTAGAAAGGGCTGATACCGCCTGTCGCATCAGTGACGTCACAGTGCCGCCGTGCCAGACGCTGGTCGTCGCTGTCCCCAACGACGCCGGCGATAGAGAGCGTATACTGCCTCAAATAAAATCGATTAAATCACGATAAAATCCTCAAATATACTATATGGTACTCTTCATATGTCATTCATTACCATATAGTTCCTGCATCAGTTGTGCACTTGATATCAAGATATATCATGAGCCGACTTCCACGAAAATCAAAATATCAAGTCTTCAGCCGGTTCCAAGCAGACCAAAAGCTTATATACTGTTGTTATGTACATACATAAACCCCTCATGAGAGTATACATGAACAGGAGTTGAGGGTCGAAGTTATGGACAAGCTGCAAACTCACTAGTAGAATAACATCAACAGGGTGGTTTGAAGCGGTCCAAACGGCATAGGAATACTCATCAAATATGTAAGCAACGTATATATAGAGCTGTGCCACTTTATACGGCCCTGGAATCTGAGATAAGCGTACAATCCGTCAGTCAGGGTGGAGATGGAGGCACTCACACGGAGGTGGGACGAAGAGCTGTATGTTACAGGCGTGGTCCTTGGATTCACAACATATCATATGACATATTGAATGCTAGAGAAGTTCCGTAGTGCCCCGCTGAGAGACTGCAAGCCCCTGTCAACTAAGGCACTCACCTCAGAGATCCTAGCTGCACTGAGATGGCTGAGCCAACCCTACACTCCCGGATAACACATATACAGTAAATAGTGACTATGTTGTGGGTCTGGATGCAGGTAATCGATTATGTTCTGCGACAAAAATAGAAAAAAGGGGGGTGTACAGACTTCCACTCTATTTCGCACTCACCAACCTATCCGTGGCCGCCTTAACCCTTCTAAGGTCACCAGCCCATGTAGTACCATTCGCATAAGTCGTCCTGTAGGTTTCAGAGCCTGCAGTAGCATTGAGCCCGAGGTAGACAAGAAATACGATCAGAAAGACCCAAGAGCAGGATCAGCCACAGCTCACACTTGCGCGCGTGAAGTTCATCGTCCGAATCTCAATTCGGACAGCATCCCGTACTCAGCGCCACTACCTACGGTAGCGGGAATTTAGATGGCGATGTCCAGTAATCATGCCACGCCACTGACCACTTTCCCTAGCGGGCCAGGTCACAAGCGGAAACACGCGAGCGCAGCGCCGGCGGTAGCAAGTACTACATAGTGAAGGAGCCAACATAGCACGCGGTCGACGGCTGTTGCACCGTGGATTTGTTGTGGCTTGCTATGAACTGCCACCGTGGCGCGAATTTGCATTAGACGACCGAGATTCAATAATATTAGGCAGGACAAGAGAAGAGGACAGCATATGTACTACTTACTACTACCTACACATGTACACAAACTAAAGAACAACAAAGAGTATGATGTCCGTGGCGAACCCAGGGGGTACTACTACCGGCTGGCGCCATGACCAGAATATATCAAAAGCGGTGAGGGGAGGCCATAAAGAAACGAAAGACCAAAAATTGTGTTGTGAGTGATGCAGGAGATTTACAACATATGATACCTGAGTATTTGAAACCCATTGAGCGGGACGCGATCGTTGAAGCTCGCCCCCAGACAGCACGCTCACCATGGCGTATGTCTCATCCCAGCCGACCCGGTGATAACCTTCGAACTTAGCGGCGGTTCGCCGTACTGTCCCAACACTGGCATCGGAACGCGCGGTGGTACCGACACTGGCTGATAAGGGTACGTGTAAGGTGCAGGCGCCACCGCGGGATACGGATACGGCATCTGCAACTGGATATACGTCTGCTGCTGCTGGAACCCGGTATACATCGCGGGATTGACTGCGGGGACCGGATACGTATACGTGGGCGCAAGAGGGTAACAAGGTACGGGCATCATGGGATGTGGGACAGGAACAATGCTGGGCGTCGGGGGCAGAGAGGGCACTGACAGAACCGACATGGAACTACGGTTACGGGTATGCTGCCGTGGGCGTGATTTCGAACGAGAGCGTGGAACGACGGAACCATTGGACGGGGCCGATCCCTCGATCCAGCCACCCTCAGATATTTGTGACTGAGCTTTGGACGGGTCGCGCGATCGCGAGCGATTCACTTTCGGCTTCGTCGCCCCTTCCTGACCTTTGGTAGACATAGGCACGCATCCCGAGACTTGGACACCCTCGCGCGAGCCTAACACCGCTACAAGTTCCTTCCGCCTCTGCGCTCTCGCATCCATGTCCATCTTGCCCTCAGCCCGGATCCAGCCATCACAACCCTGCTCGGCCTCACCTTCCTCCTGGTCTTCTGACTTGCTCTTCGCCCGTCTTATCCGCTGCCTCGGGCTACCCTGTCGCATCTGGTCGACAATCTCCCTTGTCTTCGAAGACTTGCGACTCGGGCCCGGCGAATCTCGTCTCTCCGAGAGCAAGAACGTCGGGAGATTGGGGGTAGCCGCCTGCCGCCGCGGGAGATCCTGTCCGGCGTTCGAGGGAGTGGCGGGCACTTCAGTGTAGAAGCCGTGCTCGTCCTCCCGTAGCTTGGATGGCATGGAAGAAGGACGGACAGCAGGGGGAGGCAGGGGAGGGAATTGAAAGTCAGATATTGGTAAGAGTGAAGAAGACGCAACGGCAGGCCACGATGGTGAAAGGGGGTCCTCATACAAATGGCGGCTGTTGCTGAATGAGGAAGATGACGGAATAAATGACGTGGCTGACGCATTCAAGCGCTTGGAAGGGGACCCAGAGAGGTCGTGACGCTCCTTGGAACCATGACTCTCGAGCGTGGACGGCTGAGTCTTCGGGGTAGAAGGTAGGGCCTCCGACGTCTCAGAATCGGTCAGGTCGATGGAGGATGTCATGGAGCTCGGGGTACGTGATCGAACAGGACTACTCGGGCCCGGAGCGAGGTCCAAGTTCCATAGCGACGAAAAGGCGCTCTGCTTGAGAATCGCGTCGGCTTCGTCCTCACTCACCTCATTCAGTGGCTCAGAGGACAGTTTGAGAATACCTCCAAACACGAACTCAACCTGGCGCACCCATCGCTCTCGCAGAGCATCTGTATCACAGCCTTCCGCATCATATCCGCCGATTTGCCTACGCCGCGGCAGCAGATCCTCCATGCTGTACCGGAGAAGCTGTGTGCCGTCCGAGCTTCCCTCGAATCCGACGATTGTCTCGTACGCCCTCAGGACACTGTCCGCAAGCTTGACCCCCAGCAAGTCTACATGCAGCTCTAGATCAGGTGCCGCCCCTAACTCCGTAGCCAGAGTACCAGAGCAGTTCTCCAAAACAGCATCGGAAGAGTGAGAGCCATCGAGATAGATGGTCCGCTTGCGCTGTTGGCGGATACGCTGGAGCAGGCACTCGGACGGAGCTTCATTCTTCGTCCAAGAAACGGCGCTGTAGGGGGTACGCCACCAGTCCCTTGAGACGAGCACCCAGTCCTCTCCATCGCCTGTTCCCTTCAGATCCTCGAAGGTCGAGCCCGACATCTTCGCAGCGCTGAGCAATTGATAGGCAAAATTGCAGTTGAAACGGGCGCAAAGATTGTCTCAGAACCAAGGTATCCGAAGACGCGCTACAGAGGCGTCCCAACTCACCGCAGATGTCGACGCCCTCCGCTGGGTCAACGAAGGGAAAGACGACGCGGAAAGAGACAAAGAACAGGTCTCAAAAGTGGGACAATCCAGCTCAATCCAGCATGAGTTGGTGAATGAAAGGAACGGGCGGTTTGGAGGCAGTGACTGTACTCGGCCGAGACACCGGTCACACCACGTGCCGGGCTGCGAATAGGCCGCGAAAGCCGGCAAAGCACCTTGAAGGTGTCGATATGCCACAGAACGAGACCTAAGCCTTACAGAAGGTGGTCAGGCGACAAGCGACGACGTCGAATGGTACGTTGCTCACCGTGAAAAGGTTCCATCAGTATTTCAGGTGGCTGGAAATCTCGTCAAGTTGTTCTCACCGGTAAGGAAACGTTCAAACACAGTAAAACCAGTCTGAATCGCGCCGTCCTGACAAACGACGGCGGCGATGGGCAGAAAAGAAAAGTGCGGACCAACTTCCAAGTAGGCACCTTTTATAAGTACCAGGCAGGGCGAGTCCAGGCAAAAACTGACATACGTCAAATACGGGAGAGGATTACTATTTACGGTAGCTGCGTTTCCCCAATAGGGTTATTGGATGCCATATATAAGAGTGCGACATACTGAGACGAAATGAAATGATACAACAGCAGATATTTATATTATTGCAATGTCCGTGGTGTTTGCACATTACCAGCTGCGGAATTCGCTATGATATACATCTCTGCATGGGCTCGGACGTATTTATCCACCAACCCGGGATCGACGGGTCGAGTTTTCATCTGCGCTCGCTACATGTAGTGAGGAACACTGAAGTCAGATGCAGAGGTTCATAGCGAGTAAGCTCAACCACGCACCAAAGCAAAGCCGACACCTCGGTATATCCATTCGAATACGTCCTTGAACTCGGGATGACCCTTGGCCATGCCCGCGAAGGACAAGTGCGATACTGTGAGCGTCTTTACCAGCTGCAGGACCAGTTATTAACGTGTCAAAATAGCAAAGCTAAGTGCTTACAGTCTTGTTCGCCTTCTCGACCTCCGACATACTGCCCTCGCCCTTTGGAGCTTCCTTGCCCTTGCCTTTCGCCTTCCCCTTGGGATCAGCAGCTGCCCGGCTACCTGCAGGAACATTGGGCACTTTGAACGTCGCGTCACTGCTCTTCGCATTATTTGGTCCAGGTTTCGACGGAGGGAGCTTCGAAGGCCCTGCCTTTGGTCCGCGTAGCATGATCTCCCTCGCCCTCCGGACAGCCTCGTCCTCACCTCTCTCCTTCCGGCGTTTGTTCTGTCCACCATCAGCCTCAGATAGCAGCAGGCATTTTGGTGGCTTTCGCGGAGTGGGGTCGTCCGGTCTGGGCGGTCTTGGACCAGGTAAAATGCGAGATACACAGAGGGTGAGGAGGGAAGATGGGCTACTTGTGGGCATCTGCTGTCTCTGACCGTAGACCAGAATCTCGGAGTGGTCGTCTCCTAGGCCAATGCGCACCCCGTCCTCCGTCCGGCCGTCGTCCGAAAGCTCGGGCTGCAGGCAAAGGATATTCTCAAAGTACACGGTCGTGAGGAACGAGTCTGGATGGATGTACCTGTAGTCAGTATCAATAGCTCGTCAGAGAAATGAATTGCATATAGCGCTCACATCAATACGTCGCCACTCGGGCCTTCATCCAGCCACAGGTCCTTCACTTTCGCTGTACCCAAAAATCGTAGAGTCGGCCGTCCTCGAAGGGTCTCAAGCGCAAGTGCTAACGGGTTGTCGAGTTCCATCTTCTCCAGTGAGGCAGGTCTTCGAAGCAGGAAAGCCAGCCCGTCAAGAGTAAGGTGAGAGTCGGGCAAAGAGAGGCCGCCTCTGTAGAGTAGCCGATACGTCCAAGGGTTCGACGGTGCAGGTGTGTCAGAGGAAGAGGGTTGTGCAAACGGACCTTCACCGCTCTCCATTCTGAATACCATCGTCGACAGATTGCCACAGCGTCGCCGTCGACGAGTGTGCGCCACCAACCGTGAACGCGATGGTGACAAATGTCACCGTCACGTGCTGCTGGGGTCTTCACGGTGGCACGTTACGTCTATCTCTGGGGGTGGGCAACGCCGCGTCGAAATGCGTATGCTTATGTAAGCAATTGGTGGCGCAAAAGTGACCAATGCTGCTCCTGTTGCCCATACACAATCACCTCACTCTTCTGAGGTCTAAGCAGGCACTAATGAGTGTATATAACATAGTCATATCCAAAGGTAAGCCTATGATTAAATGTCAGAACTAATAAAATGACAGAACTCCCGGGCATTCGCCCTAGTCACATCACTGTCACACCGCGTCTCGCGCCAAATCACTTTTCTTCAGTCGACTACCGTGGACACTGTGCTGGCTCGTAGACTCACTTTCACGTCTAGCTTCAAACATGAGAAGTGCTCTATCAAGTAAGCTCTTGTGCGTGTTCAACCCAGATTGTCCATTGGGTAACTTTTTTTACACTATTTATTTAACTATCAGCAATTTCCCAAAAATTCACTGAACACGCACTAGTAATGATCTTTTTGTGCAAATCTGTGACTTAAATCTGCTTGAAAAGGCAATAGCGGGGGCACAACGTTGTCCGACAGCAGTTGGTCACTGCCAAATCGCGTTTAAGCCTGAGCCAAACATGTACAAATAGTACGCATTCAGACGCGGCGTTGCCCA